>NC_083762.1:4961696-5039196 GCF_963514075.1 Conger conger | reverse complement strand
AAAATATTAAAGTAAATCAGTGTTCATGCTCTTCGCAACATTATCATTATCCCTTGCCTTAAGCTCCCATAACTCATTGCAGAACCTTTGTCTGTGATGTCTATGAGAAAGTATTGAAGTGCTTGATGGGAATTGTATTGCAATACCATCTGAAGACCTGCTTTGGGTAGCATGACAGCTAGAAAATGTGATCTGAAACTTATAAAAATGTATGAATCTATATTTGATAAATATCACTACTACTAGAATAATCATGAGCAACATCATATGCATTTTAGGAAATCTGATGTTTAAATATATGACACATCAGTTCTTCTAAGCTGTAGCATTGCCTGGTCTCCTATGGTTATAAAACCATCTATGAACCACATTTGACTGCCTTTCAGTGTGATCGTCACGTGCGAGAGAGCAATGTGTGGTCAACTGTGTGTGTGTGTGGTAGACAGTATGTGTGTGTGTGGTCGACAGTGTGTGTGTGTGTGTGTGTGTGTGTGTGTGGTAGACAGTATGTGTGTGTGTGTGTGGTCGACAGTGTGTGTGTGTGTGTGTATGTGTGTGTGTGTGTGTGTGGTCGACAGTGTGTGTGTGTGTGTGTGTGTGTGTGTGTGGGGGGTGTGTGTGGTCGACAGTGTGTGTGTGTGTGTGTGTGTGTGTGTGTGTGAATGTGTGTGTGTGGTCGACAGTGTGTGTGTGTGTGTGTGTGTGTGTATGTGTGTGTGTGTGTGTGTATGTGTGTGTGTGTGTGTGTGGTCGACAGTGTGTGTGTGTGTGTGTATGTGTGTGTGTGTGTGTGTGGTCGACAGTGTGTGTGTGTGTGTGTATGTGTGTGTGTGTGTGTGTGGTCGACAGTGTGTGTGTGTGTGTGTGTGTGTGTGTGTGTGTGGGGGGTGTGTGTGGTCGACAGTGTGTGTGTGTGTGTGTGTGTGTGAGTGTGTTCTAGGGTGTCTGGGGGGGATGGGGAGGGGGGAGAGAATTAACGAACCAATTGATGTTGGCTGCCTGTAAACGGATGGAAATATCACTGCTCCTGTGAAAGGCAGTAGCGACACAAGCACTTGCAGCTGGGGATAATGGCCTTCAAAGCCAGGCGTTGATTAGGCCAGCCTTTCCCCGCAGATGGCGGCTCTTTCATTCCCTAATTACGAGCTGTTCTCCGAGCTGGCCGGCTCTGCGTTCGTGTACGTGGATATGGAAATTACAGTCTTTGCACAGCAGTCAGGGGAAATGATGAGCATTTATGTACGGTATCAAAAACCATTTTACGTTTTAAAAAAAAATTTGTTTCGGTTTTTTGTGGTTCTCAGGGAAACGTGGAAATTGAGACTTACTGGCTAAAGGGAAAGAGAGACAAAGACGGCAACGCCCAGGCAGCATGCCCTCAGCTAGAGACGCAGACCATCAGCAAGGCCGCCATCTCCCCCCCGGACCCCCCCATCAACCAGGACGTGTTGGTATGGCCCACCTTTGTCCTCTGCCTGGGGCTCCCTCTCCAGTCACTTATTTTTGACCTCATCAATTCCTTTCCGTGCCTCCTCTCCTCCTCCGAAGGGGAAGAGTGAGGAAAGTAGGCAAGGAAAGGAATTGAGGAAATGTTTATTGGGCAAATGGGAGTGTCCTTGCTCTTTCGAGTGTCTGTTTGAAGCCACGTCAATTAGCCGTGGCAGACGGGGAGAGTTGGTTCTTCCCCAGGTCGATCGTTTATACGTAACGT
Source organism: Conger conger (assembly GCF_963514075.1). Taxonomy (NCBI): domain Eukaryota; kingdom Metazoa; phylum Chordata; class Actinopteri; order Anguilliformes; family Congridae; genus Conger; species Conger conger. The sequence goes on along the minus strand of NC_083762.1, from coordinate 5,037,485 downwards.
GTTCTGAAAAAATACTTCCGCAAAAGGATGCGGTCGCATTTCCTTGCTCAAGAATCCTTTGGGAGCCTCATAGCTCCTCGCCCATAACTAACAAAGAGCATTTAATGGGTTGGAATGTTGTTAAAGATGGCAGACCTCGATAGATTTCAGGGTCAGTTGAGGAACGAGGAGAGAAGGAAGGACAAAATAAGTGATTGGAATGAGCCCCACCTGTCTGTCTGTCTGTCTGTCTGTATCTATCTATCTCTCTCTCTCTCTCTCTCTCTCTCTCTCTCCATAGATTTATGTTTAGTTTTTGGTCTGCCTTCTGTCTGATCCATTTCTCCATCTTTGTCGGCACTAAACAGATCCGTCTGTAAAAGTTCTGAATTTTCTTTTACTCGCTAGAATACTTCCCAGTAGCTCTGTCATGAATGTTCAAGTTGGAAGATACCATTTCCGGTGACCGTGGGGGTGGGGTGGGGGTTGGGGTGTCCTGGTTGCCGTAGGTCTTTCCCTCAGTAGCGGGCGAGGATGAGGACGATATGAAGTCGGTTCCCTCACATTGTATCAAGATGGAGGCTTCTGGTAACTCTCTGGAGGAGACCATGGAGGAATGCCGGGTTGAGGATTCCTCCATGAGTAAGGTGAGATGGGGGAGGGCTGTAGCGGATATTTAGGGGCGGCCTGTAGCGTAGTGGTTAAGGTAAATGACTGGGAAACACAAGGTCGGTGGTTCGAATCCCAGTGTAGCCACAATAAGATCCGCACAGTCGTTGGGCCCTAGAGCAAGGCCCTTAACCCTGCATTGCTCCAGGGGAGGATTGTCTCCTGCTTAGTCTAATCAACTGTATGTCGCTCTGGATAAGAGCGTCTGCCAAATGCCAATAATGTAATGTATTAATGTAATGTAATGTAATTTATTTGATACGATATTGTATCAGTGAAGCAGCTGAAAAACATGGTCACCCAATAATGAGTGGGGTTAGAACTCACCCCCATGTGGTCTTCTGTCCTTCTCAAAGAACTCAAAGAAGTTGACTCAAATGAAATGTTCCCAAAAGTGTAATCCCCTGCCCATCTGCTCCATTTTGCATTTAGTTTGTTGTTTGGGGCAGCCTGTAGCCCAGTGGCTAACGTGCTTGACCGGGACCTGGAAGATTGGTGGTTCAAACCCCAGTGTAGCCACAATAAGATCAGAGCAGCTGTCGGGTCCTTGAGCAAGGCTGTTAACCCGGGGGGGGGGGGGGGATTGGCCCCTTGTTAATCCAATCAACCGTAAATTGCTTTGGATAAAAGCATCAGCTGAATAACTAATGTAATGTCTACTGGTCCGTCTCAGTGAACTCACCCCCGTCCTCTCCCCTGTCCTTCTCAGTCTCACTACAAGGACACGCCCCAGGACAGCGGTCTGCAGGACGGGCACATCCAGCTGAACTCGGCCGAGTTCAACGGACGCGACTCCATCATGGAGTCCCCCGAGGGCTCCTGTGACTCCCATGGCCTGGAGAAAAGCACCATGTGCCTCCTGTCCTGAAGAGGGCGCTGTGGGGTACCCCCCCCCCCCCAACGCCCACTACCCCTCCTACCTCTCTTCTCCTTAAATGTTCCCAAACGTGTAAAGCCCCGCCCATCTGCTCCTCCTTGAAGGCTCAAATGAGCCGGGCAAGAGCAATGGAGCACAGACGTGTGTTTGGATCCAAAACAAATGCTATTTGAACTTAGTTCTGCGGAGGATTTATGACTCTCATGTTGCATTCTCTTGGATCACAGAGCACACAGTAGACCGGCACTTTTTGGACAGTACGGGCAGGACGGCAAGACAGCAAATAAAATATACTTAGCTATAGCGGTGTAGATAGGCAATAGCCCTATATAAGAGGCTATTTCATGGGTAGTAGGATTGTGCTTGGTGTAGCTCTTTATCTATGTTTGTGAAAGAACAACATACGCTTCTTGTTTGCTGCGTCCATGTTGTGTTGTCCCACATCTGGTTTGGAATTCTAATATATATTATATATTTTGTATTTCAAAATGGACACCAGGGCTTTGTGGGATATTTGGCACACGTGCCTAATCTGCGGCTCTGAAAAAGTTAATCTTTTAACCAAGGAGAGGCAACCCTAGCAGTGCCAGATATGGTCCTGGTTTTGGCCCCATCCGAACATAACTGGCTTCCTTTTAATTAGTTGTAGTTCATCTTGTGTCATGAATGCAGGAGAATCAACGGTCAACGTTTCACCATTCAGAATATTCAGGCTCAATCATCCATCAAAAAGTCCATCAAATGTTTTTTTTTTTTCCTGTGTCGTCGCCTTTTCTCATGGAGCTAATAGGTTGGCTTTTATCTAGCCTGTTTCACTTCAGCATGATGTGTTTGTCAGTGGTATATGGTGAGGATGCTGTGTATGTTTATAGTTCCGTCCCTGTGCTGCAGTTCCAACATGGATGTGGATGTAAATACACACAAATAAAAATAAATAAATGTCTGCACTTTAATGACATATACATCTTTTCATTTTAAATCCAATGTGTTGGGAGTACAGAGACAAAACAACACGACACCAATTACCTCTCTGTCCAAATACTCACAGATTGCTCTGCATTTTATTTAATTGACATACCGTATGTGCTTCAAACTCAAAGCCGTTTTTAAAGGCATTACATTACATTATACATATATATTACATATATTTATCTGACGCTTTTATCCGAAGTGACTTACAGTTGATTAGACTAACCGGGGGACAATCCCCTCTGGCGCAATGCAGGGTTAAGGGCCTTGCTCAAGGGCCCAACAGCTGTGCAGATCTTATCGTGGCTACATCAGGGATTGAACCACCAAACCTTCTGGGTCCCAGTCGTGGACCTTAGCCACTGGGCTACAGGCTACCCATACACACTGGGGCTTTCTGGATTCTATGCCGTGTCAGTCCCTTCCATCTGATTGGTTGGATCAGGAGCATGCTCAGTGGAGTCCAGCTTCGCTCTCTCATTTCCCAGGGAACTGTTTTTATATCTGCCTTCCTTAATGTCTGCCACTTTCCCCTGTTCTGTTTTTTAACATATTTTTTCTGCACTTGTTTTTAAAACCTAGTAACTAAAATAGATGCACACACACTGTGCACCGGACAACAGGCTGGAGTGAAAATTCCCATTCGTTCTGATAACAACTCGACAGAAAGATAGCACGGCATAGTCCGGTGGTTCGCAAACCCGTTCCTGTAGATCGACCGGTTTTCACTCCAACCTTTAATAAAGCACGGTTCACTCAACAGCAAATTCGATCTCGCCGAGCTGTTAATCGGTAGAATCAGGAGTGCCAAATTACTGAAATTAATGGAAAAGTACACGACAGTACGCATCTCCCAACCAATTTAAACCTTTGAAGAGTAGGTCTTTTAGAGTAACATTTTCAAAGTTCAAAGTCAGCTCTAGAACGCCGTTGCTTTCAGTTACCAGTAGTGGTCGTTACATCAGAATATCAGCTTCATCATATAAATCACATATGTGACCCGTTCAGTCGTAATCAGTCGGTAGTATCCCAACATCACGTAACTCTTGCGTCGAAACTCTGAAGTCGTCGAAACGAGACAAAACTCCCTTGATATCTGGAGTAAAGATACATTTGGAATCGTACATTCTCCTCTTTCGATTATTCTCTAAAACTCAAAATACGATGTGGGGTCAATACGACTAATTTTGATAGAGCAGGTCACATATTTGTGATCTCACACCTCAAATGGTTTAACTGTGTGAGCTATTGGTGTGAGATATCTCTGTGCGCCTTGTATTTCTCAACAAACAGATGAAACAGAAACGTGTGACATCCACATCTTCCTTTATTGCTGAAGCGGAATAAATAAATAAATCAATAAAATAAGTTTAAAAAAAACGTGCATTTCACGTGTTAGACCCACAACAAACACGCGAGTAGGGTTCCCATTTATTGACCCCCTCGATCAGAAGAAATATTGATCCTTCTTTCCAGGTGGCTGGTTTTGACAGTACACAGACTGAGACGCTCAAAGTGACGCACAGAAACACTTAAAGGTACAATAGGTAATCTCGGACCTCTAACGGTCAAGAGAGTAATTGCAGCAACAAACCACAACAACCACAACACACAAGCCCACTTAGACACTATTTATCGCGCGCTGACGATGAACCCCCCTTCCCACCATTGGCTGTAGCAATTAGAACCAATTTTCAGCCAATGGGCTTGAATTATTGTACAGTTATGCAATGTTTTGGTACATCAACTGTATATTTTGAAACCCAAATTGAAGGACTATAAGCACAAGCAGAGGGTGAGTCAGCATGTCAGTGAGCCTTTCTCAGTGACAGGAAGGGACTTACAATGGTCTTGTAACAATGGTTTAACACAAAAATCTTACCTATTGTATCTTTAACAGCAAAGACATTCAAGCATTACATGATATGGCGATCTTTGGTGTATGAACCTCAATCAAGCGTGTAAGCCTCAACAGCAATATGAATACCCGTGTGAAAAAAAATATTATACTACCCTGGTCAAGCTAGGTTTTGAAACAGTTGGTGGGCCAGCTCAGACAGCTCCATACGCAAAATGGTTTGACCAGCTCAAGCTATGTTTTGAAACAGCTGGTACTGTAGCTGGATGTTACACCAGGGTACGCATGCTTGGTATAAACTTTAATTATACTTCAAGTATTCTTGATTATGAAGTCGTGTACTTCAGATCAACATTCAATTTATTCACAGGGGAACTCAAATGTAACCACGTGTTACCATAGCAAAGTGTCGTTTCACAAAAAAGGAAACCCTTGCGCTGGCCCTCCATCTTGTGTCGAAGCACTCTCCCCCTGGGCAATTTTCACAGCCTTTCGTAACGGGCGATGACGCGGTCGGTGTGTTTCGAAAACACGAGGTGAAAAGAACCAAAAAAAAAAAGTCCCTCTAGCAGCCTTCATGGAAAATGAAAATGACAACGTAAGGTGCTGATGTGATGGTGAATGCGTTCGCTACAGTCACGCTATAGCTGAGTGACGACAACACTTCTTTTTGACATTCAGGTCGCTCGATTGCTGAATTTCCCTTCCAGCAAACGAGGAGAGGACACACGGCGGTTTTTGCACAATCAAAGTAACTCACAAAGCTGAGATGAATGCATTCATACCCCCCTACTCTGGGAGTAACTCCGGCCACGGCCATCTGTTCAGTGAATGCCAGGGCATGTAGAAACACATTTCCAACTCGGACACACAAGTTCTCATAATTACCTTGATTCGAACAGATGTGCTGTAGCAAAGCTTCACTGGGTTTGCGATGGCAACACAAATGATCTTATGATATCTGATCACAGCCACAAATTCCATCCAGAGACAAGAGAAGGGGATAAACCGCATACTAGCATATTACTCATTTTACATTTAACATTTTAGTCATTTGGCAGACGCTTTTAATCCAAAGCGACTTACAGGTGCATAGGTTCTACCATAAGTCAGAGCATCACATCCAGAAACTAGCAAAATACACAGGAAATGCTGTTCTAAGAAGTGCATTTTAAAAATATATATTATTATTTATTTATTTTTTTTGGGGGGGGGGGGGTTAGACAAGGATAGGGATATCAGAAAGGAGGGGCAGGGGAAATCAGGAGGGAGGACTAAGGTAGAGTACTATTTAGTACTCATACTAAATAGTATGCTAGTATGCGGTTTCGAAGGAGTAGTTTGCTAAGTTTGTGGTTTCGAACACAGCCTAGCACTACCAAGATGTTTTTCAGGTTACAAGATGTGGACAGGACTAGTACCTCTAAACCAGTGGTCCTCACTCCTGGTCCTGGAGAGCCACAGGGTGTGCTAGGGTCCTCACTCCTGGTCCTGGAGAGCCGCAGGGTGTGCTGGGGTCCTCACTCCTGGTCCTGGAGAGCCACAGGGTGTGCTGGCTTTTGTTGTTACTCAGCACTTAACTGTGTCAACTGCTTTCATCGATCATACAGGTGAACTCACCTCACCTGGATTCTTGGGTCTGGATTGGTTGCTGATTTTAAGGCGAAAACAAGAACCAGCACACCCAGGACCAGGACTGAAGATCACCACTCTAAACAGCAAACAGTGGGTTTATATGCAGCCAGCTACATTGCTGACTTGAGATTGGGGTGCCACGTCTCACACCTTTAATTGCATGCTGTCCTGGGAAAGGAAATTGAAAGGAGGAAGCAGGAAGTGGGAGGGAGGAAGTAGGCCAAGGTACTTTCCTTCCCTGAGTGAAGCAGCTTACAGAACAAGAAAACTAACTGTGACGGGTTAAAGGTACCTGCCAAGTGATATGGACACACAATCTGTGATTGGCTGATCTGAACCTGCTGCCCTCCAGGCGTCACTGAGGGAAGGAATGTACCACAGGCGCAGGAAGAGGGAAGCAGGAAGTGGGAAGAGGGAAACAGGAAGTGGGAAGCAGGAAGCAGGAAGTAGGAAGTAGGAAGCAGGAAGTGGTCGCAGTAAGCAGTGGAGGACTTGCCCCAGGAGTTCTTCTCCTCCTCTGACACTCCAGGCTCCGGTCTCCCGTTATTACCTAATCGTTGTTTATGTTGTTTGTTCGTGTTTTTGTCGGCGGGCGGGCGGGCGAGCGGGCGCGGTCAGATAGAGTTCCCCATGGAGGGGCAGGAGGAGCTGCGCCGGAAGGTGGCCTCCTCGCGGTCCATGCTGCAGGCGGGCGTGGGCCGCGCGTCTTTGGGCAGGGGCTCCAGGGTGCAGCGGAAGCAGAAGGCGTAGAAGAAGGCCACCAGCAGGAGGAAGCACACCACGCAGAAGATGATGACGATGAGGATGGTGTGCACGCGCATGTGCGTGTCGTCGGGGGGGAAGCCGGGGAAGACCGTGGGCGGGGGCGGGGTCACGGGCGACGTTGGGCCGCCCGATGCCCGGAAAAGGGCATCCGTCATGGCGTTACCCCGTCTCTCTCTCTCTCAGTGTGGTCCCAGATGCGCAGAGATCGGTTGACTGTCTCCAACCTGCCGAACGAAATGACCCAACAGCAGCTTATTGTGTATTTTAGTGAACTAGAAACAGCAAACTTGTTAAAAGATTTAACAAACCTTTTTTCGCAAAGGCAAAATGGTGGGTGGGTTTGCGACCACCATATGTTTGTAGTCTAGTGGCTAAGGTACTTGACCGTGACTGGGAAGGTTGGTTCGATCCCCGGCGTAGCCACAATAAGATCCGCACAGCCGTTGGGCCCCTGAGCAAGGCCCAAAATCCTGCATGTCACCCGGGGGGATTGTCCCCTGCTTAGTCTAATCAATTGTTTACATTGCATCACATTAATGGCATTTGGCAGATGCTCTTATCCAGAGCGACATCCAACAAAGTGCAAAGTGCAAACCCATAACCATGGATAAGTACGCTGAAAGACCCTAGAGGGAAGTACAATTTCAACTGCTACCTGCACAACAAAGATAAGTACCATGGCCTATTTGATCATCATCATTTTTATTTATTCATTAATTAATTAATTAATTAATTGTAATACCGCAACACGCAGTTGCTGTGACTTGCTTTGGACATTCAGCTAAATAAAACATTATTATAATTGCTACATTTGACTGTAGTTTGACAGCCCTTTTGCGAATCCACCAAATTCAAATTCATTCAGAGTGTACTGAAGCCCTAACTAGTTCCCCTTTTCTCATGAAACAGATGCCCTGATAGGGACACTGTCCCCCAGGAGGTGCTGTACTTGTTATGAGATCTTTAACTGAGGTCTCTAATTCCTCCTCTTTTATCAATAGTACTGGGCGACAGCACTGCAGTCCCAGGCAGAATCTATTACTCCCCTCCTCAGTCTTTACCATAGACATCTATGAGGATTAACTGGGGCAGCCTGTAGCGTAGTGGTTAAGGTAAAGGACTGGGACACGCAAGGTCGCAAGCTCGTCTAGTTCTAATCCCGGTGTAGCCACGATAATATCCGCACAGCCGTTGGGCCCCTGAGCAAGGCCCTTAGCCCTGCATTGCTCCAGGGGAGGATTGTCTCCTGCTTAGTCTATAATAAACTGTACGTCGCTCTGGATAAGAGCGTCTGCCAAATGCCAATAATGTAATGTGATGTAATGACTGTACACCCCCTGCCCCCATCCTGCGTATCTTAGCACCTTTGCTCCCATTGTTAATTTGCATTTAAAACAAGTTCTCAGTTGACCTTTCCGGCTGAAATGAAGCGAATAAGGGAATAAGATGTGGAAAGAAGTTTAGCTTCTGCCGTGGGCTCAGGACGAAGACATTATCTGCAGTTAGCAGACATGCGCAATTAATTATAGTGCATTAAAAATAGCTTGCATTTATGCCTATGAAAGCCAGTGGCAGGCAAATACGTAACATCCATGGCCATGATTGCACTAATTCAATTGAATCGATACATAATTCAATTTAATTGGTTCGATACATAAATCTGCTATACACTGTACCTTACAGTGTACCTGTATGTACTCCACCTTAACTCAAAATTAATTCTTTTCACATACCAAAAGTAAAATTTGTATACTTAGGACTTTTTTTAGACTACTATTAGACTGGCAGGTAACTCACCATCAGTAACACTCACCGACATCCTAAACAGAGGAACACTTGCACACACTCATGGACTCAACAGACACGATCATGCACGGAAAGACCAACACAAACACACACACACGCAGTTACCTCACACTCTTCTCTCACCTCCTGCGTGCTGTCCTCTCTTCCAGTGTCTCTACTGTGCGGTAAGGAGTCTCCACGTCCAGAGAGAGGGGAAAAAAACAAGATGAAAGTGAGAAAAGAGGAAGTGTGTGTTTGTGTGTGTGTGTGTGAAAGAGAGTGGGAGAGAGGTGAGAGAACGAGAGAGGGGAGAGAGGGGAGAGAGGGTCTGAGAGGCGAGGTTTCCATGACGACGCTCGCCGAGACTCAAAGTACATGGGTGTGACATCATCACTTGATTCCAGCGGGCAACTGGCTGTGACAGATAAATGGTGAAAGAAGCTCAGGAGCATCTGAGTGGAGTAACATCTATCACTCAACACTGTCTCAGTGTGGAGTAACATCTTTCCCTCAATACTGTCTCAGTGTGAAGTAACATCTATCCCTCAATACTGTCTCGGTGTGGAGTAACATCTACCACCCAATACTGTCTCGGTGTGGAGTAACATCGATCCCTCAATACTGTCTCAGTGTGGAGTAACATCTATCCCTCAATACTGTCTCAGTGTGGAGTAACATCTATCCCTCAATACTGTCTCAGTGTGGAGTAACATCTATCCCTCAATACTGTCTCGGTGTGGAGTAACATCTATCCCTCAATACTGTCTCAGTGTGGAGTAACATCTATCCCTCAATACTGTCTCAGTGTGGAGTAACATCCATCACCCAATACTGTCTCAGTGTGGAGTAACATCTGTCCCTCAATACTCTCTCAGTGTGGAGTAACATCTATCCCTCAATACTGTCTCAGTGTGGAGTAACATCCATCACCCAATACTGTCTCAGTGTGGAGTAACATCTGTCCCTCAATACTGTCTCAGTGTGGAGTAACATTTATCACTCAATACTTTCTCAGTGTGAGACAGTATTGAACATTTATTAATGTATTTACTTTTTTCTGCACCAGTAGGTCACCTAGGAGCGTCAGAGAGAGTGGGGAGGAACTAAATATTAAATCAGGTAGCTGAATAATAAGAAGGCATTTATTTATTGGTTATTTTAGGAAATAACAATCCTTCTGTGAGAGTGACCCCTCTTTTTTTTGGATTATTTATCTCCTGGTTCGATTTACACAACAGCTTTCCAGCATCTGTTCACTCTGGCTTTAGTCTCAAAATGGAGGCATCTTTAAATCTACTGTCAGCTTACCCACAACACCCCCACCGCCTCCACTGAAAAATGAATTGGGAAATGGCACAGGAAATTTGTGACTAAAAAGATTCTGATCAAGGATCTTTACTTGGGCACAAGATGCAGCTGCAGTCTAACCCCGCCGATGTTGACAAGAAGTGAAAAGGCTTGATTTTCCCTCAGGCAAGTTCTGTGGTCTTCTGCTCGAGTTGAGGCTATGCTGCCTCCTGCTGGCCACCAGAGGAAATGTCTTTATTCAGCTACAGATGACTGAAAACTCCTCCCGACTAAAGGTCAAGGTGAGAGGAGGTTTTTCTTTTAGCCCAGAGTTCTACAAACAAACTAATTATGTCCATGAATCAGGTGTCTTAGTTCTGGGCTAAAAGACAAACGTGCACCGACCTTTCAGATGAGATTTCCCACCCCTGGAAAAAAAAACCTAACAAACAGAACATCTTATTTAATATGATGATGGTGGTGGTGATGATCATTAGGATTGCACATACATTTTTCATATTCAAAGCATCAACTCATTATATGAAGATTAATTCACAACCAGTTCCCATTCATTTTAAACTGACAATGCAGAACTTTGTCAGCTGTTACCCACATACTGTTATCCAGCTAACTCAGTAATCCTGCTTTGTGGGTTTTACTCAGTGCAGTTATCCAGCTAACTCAGTAATCCTGCTTTGTGGGTTTTACTCAGTGCAGTTATCCAGCTAACTCAGTAATCCTGCTTTGTGGGTTTTAGTCAGTACAGTTATCCAGCTCACTCAGTAATCCTGCTTTATGGGTTTTACTCAGTGCAGTTATCCAGCTAACTCAGTAATCCTGCTTTGTGGGTTTTACTCAGTGCAGTTATCCAGCTAACTCAGTAATCCTGCTTTGTGGGTTTTACTCAGTACAGTTATCCAGCTAACTCAGTAATCCTGCTTTGTGAAACGGGGCCCAGGAAGGGGCCTATTGAGAACACAAGATAAAAAAGCAGAAGTCTGTAAAGAACAACTAAGAGGACTTTATTATCACAAAACCAAAACATGAAGAAATAAACCACAGACACAAACACATCATACAAATCGCTCTATTTCTAATTATTCTGATGGATGCGTGGAATGCTCACTAGTACAATTTCAAATCAGATATTGCCTTCTTAACTGTGCAGAAATGGCATAACTCCCGGTATGTGTGTATGTGTGTGTGTGCAACATACACCTATGTTTTACATGTAGAACAATATGCACTTATTCAAGTAATTAATCAATGCTGTTGTTATTACAGTTCCTCTGGATCTTTCTCCCATATCGTCTTTGAAAAAAACAACAAACATCCTCCCTCAATTCATGGTGCCCAACTTGCCATGTTAGTCTGAAGTGACATTCATGGATTCATCAGAATTATATTCATTGCCATGGCGATTAGTTAATTCATGAGTACTGTACAGTAATGGAACAGATCCAAGGACGAAGAAATGTATTGGTCCGAGAACAGAACCAGGAGGAGTATAAACCAGAAGAAGAAAAAGGTCTGCGGCATATTCTCTTTTCGAAGTCAAGTTTGACCAACTTCATTTTTTCAGATTACAGAAGCTGTTACAGATCCAAGTCATGCCATCCTGTTGGGACAAATAGAGAAAACATTCAGCAAAATATTCATATTACATGCAGAGGTTTTATTAGACTGGACTTTGAAGTACTTTCAGTCTTTCCCGAAAACATAAATAGAGGGTAGGATTAAACGTGACTCTTACATGTTGGTGGTGCCATTTGACTGTGGCATGATTAATTCTGTTTTGAACAGGAAACCAGTGTATTGGTTCATTTAATAAATACATCAGGACTGGATTGCAGTAGATTTTTAATATAAGTTTGCATTTGCATAACATGGAGTTTGCATGTTGCGTGTTCTCCCCATTTGCATGTTCTCCCCGTGTCTGTGTGGGTTTCCCCCGGGTTCTCCAGCTTCCTCCCACAGTCCCAACACATGCAGGTCAGATTCTTTGGAGACACTAAATTGCTACTTTGCCCTTGACCAAGGCACTGACCTCAGAACTGGAGTTGGTCATAGGGTGCTCGACTGTGGCTGCCCACTGCCCACTAACCAGGATGGGTCGAATGCAGAGGATACATTTTGTTGCCTTAGAAGGCAATGACAATCATGAATAAATAAATAAAATAATAAATTAATATTTGGGACACGTCTGAGAGTGCACATGAATTAGTAGCAACCAATAATCATTGGCATTGATTTGTTGGTTGTTACCCACATATACCAGCATGCTACGTGATTGCTGTACGACAGTGTTTTAACCTGGTAGTAAGGGTCATAATTGGTTGATGAGGCTGATCCAGGATTAGAGAACCTGAACGGTAAAGTCCAGGGGTCCTGCTAAGTGTGTCTTCCCCCATGGCCTTAACCTCCTGATTTCACCAAGTTTTTCTTGGTCAGAGAATTGTACTACTTAGCAAAATACCGGGGAGGACTTTTACTTTCTGAACCTGCATTCTCCACCTCCAAAGTGAATCACACAGGAAACTTTATCCTCCTCTATTCTTAAGCACTGTGTTTCCTAAAACATTTTTATAGATATAATCCTTGTCCTTGTCCAAGTCCTTATCTTTGTCGTATTCCTAGCACTTGGATCCGTACTTCCCTCTAGACTTTCATCGCACTTGTCCCTGGTTAAGGTTATGCACTCTGTTGCATGTCACACTGGATAAGAGTGTCTGCCAAATAAATGCCTATAATGTAATGTATGTAATGAAAATCCAGGCGCCCCCTGGTGGTCAAACGCCATACCTGCACACCCTCTCCTGAAAGCGCACAGCAGGCCTGGATCTGCCACTCCCGGTCCCGGTAGGTGTGCAGGTTGAGTCCCTCGGCGATCTCGCTGGCAGGGGACGCCGTGGCCAAGTCCTGCTTGTTGGCGAAGACTAGAATGGGCACGCCCTTCAGGGTCTCTTCCATGACCAGCTCAGAGAGCTCCTGCAGGCACAGCCACAGTCACCAGGGGGCAGCACTGAGACCAAAGTCAGAGTTAACGCTAACAAGAAGCACAGCAACCGTTTTGGGCACAGCTCAGATCTGCCCCAGATTCTTTGAGAATTTTTTGGATGCATTCATAAAGTGCAGTGAGTCTACTCACAACACAATACTGTTTCATTATTTCATTTCAAATTGCACAGTCAATATTATACTTCAAAACAGGATTGGAAAACTCATTATTTGAGCCGGGGTTACCAGCTGGTGGCCAGCTTCTTCCTCTGCCCTAGAGAGTAACAGCATTCCATACACAGGAAATTATAAAATATGACACACCATTATCACAGAGGTATTTTCACCTTACCTGCCCTGTCTCTTCAAACCGCTTTTTGTCGGCACTGTCTATGACGTAGATCTGGAAGGAAAAGGGACACTTTACCCTTCTCAAGCTAGGTTTTGAAACAGTTGGTAGCTGGCTGACCAGTTCAGAACCAGCTCCCAGTTGACATTGACCAGCTCAAGCTATGTTTTGAAACAGCTGGCAAGCCACCAGATCTGACAAGCTACCGGCACTATCTGGTTAACCAGATCATATCTGGCTAGACCAGCTTGATGACCAACTTGGCCATGCTGGTTGACCAGCCCATACCCAGCTAGACCAGCTTATGACCAGCTTCATAAACCAAAAATTTCAAGCTGGTCAATCTGGCATAGCTGGATTTGACACCAGAGTACTGCTCTTTTTCAGGAAAGAAATGTCAGCCCAGTTCAATTTTGTTTCCGGTTGCAGACATTGTTCAGAACTGGGAAAGCGAACTGGACCCCGGACTCACCAGCAGGTCCGTGTTCTCTAAATACTTCCTCCAGAAGGACCGGATCTGCCTCTGTCCCCCGATGTCCCACACGTTCAGCTTCATGCCGTTTGAGGCCACGCACTTAATGTTGAATCCCTGAAAAATAAAGAAATAAAACATTGTAGACATTTAGCAAACACACTTATACCATTGTTACTTACATAGTATCAGCTCATAAGGACGGATATACAGCATGAATTCAACTTACATTACCTTACACAAGCGTACAATGGCAACATTAGCCCTGGGAATCAAACCTACAACCTAGAGACATACATTGTTGAACCCTGTGGGGTAATGTGTCCCCTGTATTTCACCCAACCTAGTTTACTTAGGAGCAGTGGACAGCCACAGTGCAGCACCCGGGGACCAACTCCAGTCCTCAGGCCAGTGCATTAGGCAAGGGCAATGGCAGAAGTGTACCCAGCCCAGGAGGAAACCTGAGTACCTGGAGTAAACCCACACAAACATGGAGAGAACATGCAAACTCCACACAGAGAGGATCTGGCCGGCCCGAGAATCAAACCCAGAACCTCCTGCTGTGAGGCAGCAGTGCGAACAACTGCGCCACCTTGCTGTGGTCCCCTCACCATCATGCTACACTGCCAGCCTACCCCTCATTCAATCCATCCATCCATCCATCCATCCATGGTCATGGGGTGCTGGAGCCTATCCCAGTGTGCATTGCTCGAGGAGCAAGGATACACCTTGGACAGATCGCCAATCCATCCCGCACACTCATACCTGCGGGTAATTTAGACTATCCAATCAGCCTAACCTGCATGTTTTTGGGCTGTGTGGATGATGCTATTTTCTTTCTGTGAGGCAACAGTGCGACCCACTGCCCCACCGTGCCACCGCCCACCCCCACTGTTAAGGTCAGTCTCCGCCAAACATCCGTGACGAGACGTGTCAAGACTAGAGACATCTCAGAACGTCCGTGTTTAAATCTCAAACCGTCCGCGAGGATGGACTAGGCAGACACCAAAGAGTCAACAAATATACGACTATTTCCATGACGACCTGAGTTATCTGTAACGTTAAATCACAAATTGTTCTGAAACTCCAGGCTTAAGACTCAACGCGCTCAGTAAAACTGGACAGTTCACACCGATAAAACTTCCTTCTAGCAACGTTCTAAAACCATCCCGTCTCGGCTGTTTGGTGGAGACTGGGCTTTGTGTGTTAACCACAGTGGAACAGCTTGTGACAGATGCCTTCTGGATCAACAACCTGAGCCTTGATTTACTTACAGTATGTATCATCCATCCTATGGTGTGTAGGATAGACCCCCTACTCAACCAGCTGAATTTCTGATGTGTTTAATCCCCTCGCTAATCCTATTTAAGCCTTGCACACTGCCCGTCCCATCCTACTTTGCTGCCTCAAACGTCAGTTAAAGCTTGCACCATGCATGCAGTGTTTTACGGTCCCTGGCCCCCATTTTAAATAGGCCCCTACCCCTCATCCACATGCCAGAGAGCTGTGCAGTAGAGGTGGGGGTGGAAGGGGGGCATTTAGGAGATGTTCAAACCTGGAACACTTTCACACATATCCCCCCTGCTGTAAAATCCAGCTATGCCAGCTTGACCAGCTTGAAAATTGAAATTTACATTACATTACATTATTGGCATTTTGGCAGACGCTCTTATCCAGAGCGACGTACAGTTGATTAGACTAAGCAGGAGATAATCCTCCCCTGGAGCAATGCAGGGTTAAGGGCCTTGCTCAAGGGCCCAACGGCTGTGCGGATCTTATTGTGGCTACACTTGGATTAGAACCACTCACCTTGCGTGTCCCAGTCATTTACCTTAACCACTACGCTACAGACCGCCCCGAGCTGGTCATGAAGCTGGTCGAGCTGGGTATGAGCTGGTCAACCAGCTAGTGCTGGTAGCTTGTCTGAGCTGGTCAACCAGCTAAACCAGGCGGTTCAAGCCCCAGTGTAGCCACACAGCTGTAGGGCCCTTGAGGAAGGCCCTAAACCCCACATTGCTCCAGGGGGGATTGTCCCCTGCTAGGTCTAATCAACTGTAAGTCGCTTTGGATCAATAACTAGCTAAATAACTGCAGTGTAGTGTAATGTACTGTGTATGTTTAGCGGGTTTCTCGCCCACCTGCGTAGGTGTGATCGTGCTGAGGTCTTCACTGGCCAGCTTCTTCAGCAGCGTGGTCTTTCCCGCGTTGTCGAGGCCCAGGAGAACGATCCTCACCTCCTGCTCGGTGGAGGCCTTCAGCTTCTCTATTACCGAGAAGAGACCCTGAGAGATAACAATAATGATTATAAATAATAATGAAATAATTCCTCGGAATTAGACGGCGCTTTTCTCACCAGCTGGCGACTCAAAACACTTGAAGAGTGGCAAGGGGGAACCTGGCCTGAACCACCACCAGTGTGTAGCGCCCATCTGGCCGATGCAACGGCAGCCATTTTGTGCCAGAACGCTCACCATACATCAGTTGAGGGGGACAGGGAGAGAATTACTTGTTGCCAATTGAATCAGAGGATGATTAGATGGCAGGTTCAGAGAGCCAGGATGGGAATTTTGCCAGACACCGGGTGACCACTGCCAAGTCAAGCATCCATTACATGTTAATTCATTTTCCCACCAACATTATGATTGCAAATCAGAGTGTATGTGCGTTAAAAACACGTGTGCGTGTTCACTGAGATGTTTAAAGAAAGGCTGTACATGTGCACTTACTTTAGATATTGTTTCAAGATCACCAACATCTTGATGGACAGATGGGGTTGTGGTGACAGAGTGATCTTTGGAGAAGCTGAATTGGGAGCTTATTCAGTCTACTTGCCTTAATCCTAAACTAAATTTAGGCACAGATATATATAGATATATATATAAATAATTATTTATTTATGTGTAGGCTCCTCACATTAGTGTAATGAACTGTTGGCTTCTGGTGAAAAAAGAGTTCATGAAAGAGCCAGAGCAATTGAGAAATATGACTATGATTAATACGAACTGGTAAATCTAGATCGGGGTTTGTATTTAGAGCAGTTTCTATGCATAGGTGGCAAGAGCAGTCTATGGAAATGTCGGGATGGGGGGGCAGATACCGCCTCCTCCCCCCATGGTCACCTAGGGCAGCAGATGCATTGCGTATATTATCATTCTTAAAGGAAACCTCACAGTCTTCTTTGACAGGATCAAATTAGCTTTGAAGAGCCCAAAAGCAGAAGACGACTGTGACCTTGGATTACGCCGCCCCCCCCCCCCCCCCGTGCCCTTACTCCTCAACGGACAGATGGCTTCTCTTAAAACGAAATCAGCAAGCTTCTTCCGAGAGTGTTAGTCAAAAGTTGACACAGATCTTTGCCAGGATCTCTCGGCTAGGATCAAGAAGCGTTTAATTGTTGTCGTGCGGATGGTTCCAAACACAGGACCTGAAGAACCCTGCTCGAGCTAGGTTTGAATACAGCTGGTAGCTGGTTGAACAGTTCATACCAGCTCCATACACAACATGGGTTTAAAACAGCCAGTAGCTGGTAATTTCAAGCTGGCGATAGCTGGATTTTACACCAGGGAATGTTAAATTTAAAATCATTAAGAGCTATAAGGAATAGTCATTCCATATACGTAAATATGATGACCTTTTTCATAAATAGGAAGGTAAATAGGAAGATAGAAGATTTACTTCCTTTATCTTCCTTATTGTATTAGAATTGTCTAATAAAAAGCCAGCTGACAGCATTCTACAGTTGCAGTAAACCAGCATACACAGGCGTAGGTATCTCTAGCAGCTTACCTTCTCAGCCTCTCCCATCTTGCGTAGTGTATTTTGGCCAAAGGCGGAAAGGTGCAGCTACATTCTCCAGCAAAGAATTGCGAAGGAGTGTCACTCTGTAAGGGGTCCCCCCTGCCCCCCGTAACCTGGCACAGGTTCCTCTCGGTCCGGCGGCCTGTTTTCAGTGCGCTGGGCTGGAACTGAGCTGCTCTCTGCACCCCCCCCTGGACCCCCCCAGTTCTCTCACACGACAGGGAGTCGGGGAGGGCCCAGGGAGGATTATAAATCCAGAATTAGCTCCTGCCTTTTACCTGCACCTCCTCCCGAGATGGAGATTTACCTGGATTATCCTCGCACCACCTGTCACTCAGGCAAGTGGGAGGGAGAAGAACCAGGAATGAAGGACCTCATTCCCTCCTTCTCTCTCCTTCTCATTCCCAGAATGATTTGAGAAGCCATTTCAACCTTTTTCTAAGGAATATTACATTACATTAATGGCATTTGGCAGACGCTCTTATCCAGAGCGATGTACAGTTGATTAGACTGAGCAGGAAACAATTCTCCCCTGGAGCAATGCAGGGTTAAGGGCCTTGCTCAAGGGCCCAACGGCTGTGCGGATCTTATTGTGGCCACACCGGGATTGAACCACTGACCTTGTGTGTCCCAGTCATTTACCTTAACCACTACGTTACAGGTCACCCCTATACGTCTATATACCTACATATACTTTACTCATGTAATATTGACTCTCACTCCAACTGGTGTAATGTTCATCCCGATTTTTGTGAAGCATGCCACAGACAACTAGAAATATTAAATATTCAAATAGAAAATAATGGCTTTTGCATGTATGCAACGTGTACAGCAGGGATAATCAAATATGGACCTTGGGACCAGGAGCACTGCAGGTTTTTTAAACCTGATGCAGGTCTAAATTGTAAAGCGCTATTTAAATGCAGTCCATTTACCATCAGGTAGAAGAGAAAAAATGGAGTGCTACTTCGATTTGAGTACTCCTGCTGTGTACTACAGCCCCCTGGAGTGGACATTACAGTTATTTAGCTGGCACTTTTATCCAAAGTGACTTTTACATTACATTGACCACGCAGGGACAATCCCCCCAGGTGCAATGTGGAGTAAAGGATCCAACAGTGGCACTAATCTTATTGTGGCTTGAACCACCAATCTTCCAGATACCAGACTTGTACCACAGCCACTAGGCTACAGGCTACCCCCGAGACAAACCCCCCAGGAAAGAATCAGGGTGTTCCTGTCACCTGAACACTACATTAAATGCCTGAACACTATCGCTATGCTATTCACATCCGAGCAGGTGTAGTGCGGCTCTGTCGGTGTGTGCAGGTAAAACGCAGAAAGCAGACAGAGAGACTGGAAGACATTTTATTCAAAGCTGGGTTCCTGTATTACCACAGAAGCAATCCCCTAACCAAAATACACTGAGCCAGAGCTACAGACAGACTCAGATTCACCCCGAGCCCACTGTGCAATCACAGGGACTGACCGCAAAGAAAGCCTTCTTGAATCGGAATCAGTTTGGAACACGTGAAGGTTTGGTGCTCTCTGTTCCCATCCACAATCTGGGGAGGGAGAAGACAAGGAAATACCGTTGGACAGAACATTTCCAAAAAAAACAAACTACAGGGAAAAAATTTATTAATCAGGATGGCATGGGACATTTAAAACAGCTCTACTCAACTCCACTTCCTGTGGGCCGCAGTGACTGGAGGCTTTTGTTAAAACAGTGCGCTACACCACCATCCATCCATTATCTGAACCCGCTTATGCTGAACAGGGTCGCAGGGGGGCTGGAGCCTATCCCAGCATACATTGGGCGAAAGGCAGGAATACACCCTGGACAGGTCGCCAGTCCATCACAGGGCACACACACCATTCACTCACACACTCACACACTCACACACTCATACCTACGGGCAATTTAGACTCTCCAATCAGCCTAACATGCATGTCTTTGGACTGTGGGAGGAAACCCACGCAGACACAGGGAGAACATGCAAACTCCACACAGAGAGGCCCCGGCCGACGGGGATTCGAACCCAGGACCTCCTTGCTGTGAGGCGGCAGTGCTACCCACTGCACCATCCGTGCCGCCGCTACACCACCAGATTTCACAAATTAGATTATTATCTGAACCAAGCAGATAAAATAATGAGTGAAATCAGGTGGTGTAGCACACGGTAGAAGTTGAGTAGCGCTGATTTAAAATATGAGAAGAGGGGCCACAAAGCAGGATTACTGAGGTAGCTGGATGACTACAGATTTTACAGTACTCAGTGCCGTTGCCCAGCTAACTCAGTAATCCTGCGTTGTGAAACAGGCCCCTTCTTGCCATCAAGCCTAGTTGTGGAACTGCCATGCTGTCACACTGAACCCCCGTCTCCCGGGTGGTGGTCTCTCAAGCCGTTGCCATGGCATGGCACGGACATAGTTGACGTGTCCGCGCGGCTGGTCGGATACTCACCAGGTGATCGATGAGATGTTTGCGAAAGTATTGGCGGGCGTGTTCACTTGCGTTCTGATTTTGTTATTCCCTGGGGAAGGAACAGTGAGGAGACTGATTTAGATTGTGAGAATGTGTTTGTGCTGCCCAACCTATTCCTGGAGATCTACCGTCCAGTTTTACTGCAACCCTACCATCCTATAGGTTTTTACTGTGAACCCAACAAAGCACAACTAATTCAACAGCTAGAGCAGGGCTGCCCAATCCTGTTCCTGGAGATCTACCGTCCTGTAGTAGGGTTCAACGTTGGAACGGGATCTCACACCTAAGAAGGATAAGACCTAACATTTTCTCTTACAATTTGGTCCCGATCTGAAAGGAACAATCGTCCCATCTCCCGTCAGCATAAAAACAGCAGGACTCACTCATCTCCCTCTCGATGAATCCCCTAGTATAAGAGTATTCACTCATCTCTCGACGAATCCGCTCAGTATAAAAACAGCAGGACTCACTCCTCTCCCTCTTCAACATGATCTTCATTAGCAAAGCCAGGAACAGCACGATGGCCACCGCAGCCACACCACAGATGATGATGATTAGCACACTGTTGTCTTCAACAGTCGTTTGAAAAACAGAGACACAAGAGAGGAAGATCTTAGCTTTAACGTATAGTGTCTGTTCAGTACATTACATTATTGGCAGAGCGACGTACAGTTGATTAGCAGGAGACAATCCACCCCTGGAGCAATGCAGGGTTAAGGGCCCTGCTCAAGGGCCCAACGGCTGTGCAGATCTTATTGTGGCTACACCGGGATTAGAACCACCGACCTTGCGTGTCCTAGTCCTTTACCTTAACCACTACGCTACTTGCCAGATTTGGCAAGTCCCGGGGTAAGAAAAGCCCATGAACTCAACAAGCTGATTTCACCGATTCAGACGTGTGTTCAAGGCGGCCAACATCTTATTTCTTTTTGCCATGAACATTAGCTAACACTAGTCAACAGTTTGAAAAATTGTTACAGATGAGGATGAGAGAACAAAAGTTGACAATCATTTGGCTGTTATAATGCACTTCAATCAATATAATATCTCTTCTTACCTTTAAACAAATCCCGGGTAAGCAGCTAATCAGCTACCTAGCACTGTTAGTCTAGGCAGTCACATCCATTTGTATTAAAAAGTTGTTGGTGCCGAACTAAATGGAATGTTCACTTAAAAAACCTCAACAGTATCCGTTTGCTGCCAAAATAGTTCACCAGGAACGTTCGCCATCGTGAACGAGCCAGTACGTCTCGTGGAAAAATTGTGCTGATTGTGCTAAAATACGGGGGAGGACTTTTACTTTCTGAAGGTGGATTTACCACCTCTACTGCTAACCACAACAACAACAAAAAAACGGTATAACTACTGTCAACATAAGTGAAGCTTAATTTTATATTTAAGTTTAAAATGTATGGGCAGAAGGAAGTCAACAGTCCCTTCATAAACAGCCAGATGGCAGCGCTTGGTTGGACATAACAAGAACATATTCAAGGCAACGGTGTTGGAAAGGCATCGCACTAAGCACCACCCTTGGGGTCCTCAGCAAATGACTATCGGGGACCTTCTGACACAGCCAACATCAAATCTGGACCTCAAATCCAAATCTGGCCTTCAACCAATAAATGATGCTTAACGGCACCTTAGTTGATTCAAATGATTTATTCAGCTATATGCTTCCCGAATATATATATATATTTCACAAAAATGGGCAGATGGTGAGAGAGCTGGATCCACAGGTGGCTAATTTTTACGCATACGTCACACTTTCCGGAAAATAAATACTTCCGCAAAGGATGTGTTCATGTTTCCTCGCTCAAAGAAAACCTTGGGAGCCTCCTAACTTCTACTTTTAGCTCCAAGAAGGAACATTTAAGTGAGAATGTCCTTAAAGATGGCGGGCCATGATTCATTTCCGGGTCAGGCAAAAGAAAAGGAGGTAAGAGGTGAAACATAAGCAATTGGAAAGAGCCGTAGGTATAATATACTCTAAGGTGCCACCCAGGGATGTGGGTTCCTTTACCTGTAACTTCGAGAGGCTTTTTTTCCGAAACAATGAATCCACAGGCACTCAGCACCCCACAGGAGAACTTTGCCTCGTCTTTCTTGAGAACCTGGGCCAGTAGATAATGGCTGTCGTTTTTGTCAGGCAGCACTTTGCCGTTACGGAACCACACGAACAGGTGCACCGCAGGCAGGCTGTGGTTGCAGGTCATGTTCACGTTGGAGCCCTCTTCCACGCTGAAGGAATCTGCGATCACCTCCACCTGGAAATCTGAAACAGGAGAGAGCGGGGCACGAATGCAAGGGGGGGTCAGTGGCGGACTTCCATAAAGCTGGTCTAGCTGGGTATGAGCTGGTCCACCAGCATGGTCAAGCTGGTCATAAGCTGGTCTAGCTGGGTATGAGCTGGTCAACCAGCATGGCCAAGCTGGTCATAAGCTGGTCTAGCTGGGTATGAGCTGGTCAACCAGCATGGTCAAGCTGGTCATAAGCGGGGAGCCGTGGTGGCCCAACACGCTGTGGTTGCAGTTTGCTGCAGTTGCACACCGAGGACCGGGGTTTGATTCAAAAGCCAAGTTTGGCCGGCTCACGTGGAGTGGCACAATTGGCTCGCTGCTCCAGAGGGAGGGACTTGGCAGGGTCAGCTGATCGCCGCACAATAAAGCACCCCGGGCACCTCGGAATCCCGGTCACGAGCACGAGACGAGACGGCTTGAAGAAGGCGTGTTGCTCTCCTTCGGGCAGCCAAGGGACGGGGTGTGGGCGGTGTATCTAACACTAACCCTAATTGGATTAGATGGGGTACAATTGGCTACGAAATGGGGAGAAAAAGGGGGGAAATCTGAAATACATTTATAAAAATAAAAAAAAAGCTTTGTTTTTCTGAAACAGTGGACAAATGAAGTTGAGGGCAACCGGCGGAATTTATGGTGAAATTGTGAATTAAGAAATTGCAGTGGAATTTCAAGGTCCAGACTAATTAGAATCACTCCGATGTTGATACTGGTTGGCTAGAGCCATCTGCCCGCAATAAGAAAAACAACACATTTTCAGCAGGGTCTTTCTGTAGCTGCACAAAACTTGGATGCAAAATTTTATTCAGGAGCAAGGGAATATAGCATACCTCTTATGCATTCCAGCTTCAGTTCTGAAAATAAACATTTTGTCGTTTATTATTACACCACCGAAGTATTTGTACATGAAGTAATTTAAAACTTTGAAATGATTTTTTTCTATTTTTATGTCAATCAAGGACAATTTGCCTAAGTTGATTAAAAACACTCATTAAAAATACTTTTCTATGCTCTACTGAACTTTTGATGGTGTATTGGAACCAATGAAATGCTTTCAGAAAAAGCAAACCCCACCTTCTGGTCCTATTTGTTCGCTCAATTGCACCAGGCAAGATCAATCGAGCACAGAAAAGTATTTGAATCCTAAATAATTCCGTATTTGACTCTGGTCTGGTGCAACTAAGATACAGAAACAGGCGCAGAG
The DNA here is from genome assembly GCF_963514075.1 of Conger conger. Classification (NCBI taxonomy): domain Eukaryota; kingdom Metazoa; phylum Chordata; class Actinopteri; order Anguilliformes; family Congridae; genus Conger; species Conger conger. Next base: position 5,014,059 of record NC_083762.1, on the reverse strand, counting down.
AGGCCCTATGCCTGACCATGGAAGGCCTGCCCAGGCCACTGTAGTCTGCTCTCACTGTACTGCAAACCCCCCAAAATAACATTTAACCTCATCTCATTTCTTTTACTTTTTTGCTAAATAAGATGGGAAAATTGCCAAAGAGGTACGTGCCAATATCGCCAAGGACTCATTTCAAAATTTGCCAATGGAATAAGAACATTTCACTTGTCAAGCAAATATTAAAATTATATTTTCTACTTGAGTGGAAATTTTTTTTTTTTTTTGTCTTATTGCAAATACTAAAATGCTTGTTAAGACTTTTTGCACTTTTCACTTATTGTAGTGTGTTAATGGCACTCATTTTTCAGCAATTTAAAAATAACTCTCACATATAGTAAGGTCCCAGTGGTGAGGAACTCACCTGCAGTGCAGTTTACTTGTGTGATATTCTGTGCATTCTCACACAGTTTGCACCCATCTTAAACAATAAAAAAAGATTTAACAATATCAATGCATCCATTTAAGCTGAAATTTTTGCTAAAAGGAACTGTAAAAACTATTGTTCTAAGTACATATCTACATACATACGACACATATGCTGTATACACACACATGCATGTGCATGCTCACATGCACACGCACACACACACACAAACACACATGCGCACACACAAATGCATGCACAAACACACTTATTGCAAATACTAAAATGCTTGTTAAGACTTTTTGCACTTTTCACTTATTGTAGTGTGTTAATGGCACTCATTTTTCAGCAATTTAAAAATAACTCTCACATATAGTACGGTCCCAGTGGTGAGGAACTCACCTGCAGTGCAGTTTACTTGTGTGATATTCTGTGCATTCTCACACAGTTTGCACCCATCTTAAACAATAAAAAAAGATTTAACAATATCAATACATCCATTTAAGCTGAAATTTTTGCTAAAAGGAACTGTAAAAACTATTGTTCTAAGTACATATCTACATACATACGACACATATGCTGTATACACACACATGCATGTGCATGCTCATATGCACATGCACACACACACACAAACACACACGCGAACACACAAATGCATGCACAAACACACTTATTGCAAATACTAAAATGCTTGTTAAGACTTTTTGCACTTTTCACTTATTGTAGTGTGTTAATGGCACTCATTTTTCAGCAATTTAAAAATAACTCTCACATATAGTAAGGTCCCAATGGTGAGGAACTCACCTGCAGTGCAGTTTACTTGTGTGATATTCTGTGCATTCTCACACAGTTTGCACCCATCTTAAACAATAAAAAAAGATTTAACAATATCAATGCATCCATTTAAGCTGAAATTTTTGCTAAAAGGAACTGTAAAAACTATTGTTCTAAGTACATATCTACATACATACGACACATATGCTGTATACACACACATGCTCACATGCACACGCACACACACACACAAACACACATGCGCACACACAAATGCATGCACAAACACACTTATTGCAAATACTAAAATGCTTGTTAAGACTTTTTGCACTTTTCACTTATTGTAGTGTGTTAATGGCACTCATTTTTCACACTTGTGTGATATTCTGTGCATTCTCACACAGTTTGCACCCATCTTAAACAATAAAAAAAGATTTAACAATATCAATACATCCATTTAAGCTGAAATTTTTGCTAAAAGGAACTGTAAAAACTATTGTTCTAAGTACATATCTACATACATACGACACATATGCTGTATACACACACATGCATGTGCATGCTCATATGCACATGCACACACACACACAAACACACACGCGAACACACAAATGCATGCACAAACACACTTATTGCAAATACTAAAATGCTTGTTAAGACTTTTTGCACTTTTCACTTATTGTAGTGTGTTAATGGCACTCATTTTTCAGCAATTTAAAAATAACTCTCACATATAGTAAGGTCCCAATGGTGAGGAACTCACCTGCAGTGCAGTTTACTTGTGTGATATTCTGTGCATTCTCACACAGTTTGCACCCATCTTAAACAATAAAAAAAGATTTAACAATATCAATGCATCCATTTAAGCTGAAATTTTTGCTAAAAGGAACTGTAAAAACTATTGTTCTAAGTACATATCTACATACATACGACACATATGCTGTATACACACACATGCTCACATGCACACGCACACACACACATAAACACACATGCGCACACACAAATGCATGCACAAACACACTTATTGCAAATACTAAAATGCTTGTTAAGACTTTTTGCACTTTTCACTTATTGTAGTGTGTTAATGGCACTCATTTTTCACACTTGTGTGATATTCTGTGCATTCTCACACAGTTTGCACCCATCTTAAACAATAAAAAAAGATTTAACAATATCAATACATCCATTTAAGCTGAAATTTTTGCTAAAAGGAACTGTAAAAACTATTGTTCTAAGTACATATCTACATACATACGACACATATGCTGTATACACACACATGCATGTGCATGCTCATATGCACATGCACACACACACACAAACACACACGCGCACACACAAATGCATGCACAAACACACTTATTGCAAATACTAAAATGCTTGTTAAGACTTTTTGCACTTTTCACTTATTGTAGTGTGTTAATGGCACTCATTTTTCAGCAATTTAAAAATAACTCTCACATATAGTAAGGTCCCAATGGTGAGGAACTCACCTGCAGTGCAGTTTACTTGTGTGATATTCTGTGCATTCTCACACAGTTTGCACCCATCTTAAACAATAAAAAAAGATTTAACAATATCAATGCATCCATTTAAGCTGAAATTTTTGCTAAAAGGAACTGTAAAAACTATTGTTCTAAGTACATATCTACATACATACGACACATATGCTGTATACACACACATGCTCACATGCACACGCACACACACACATAAACACACATGCGCACACACAAATGCATGCACAAACACACTTATTGCAAATACTAAAATGCTTGTTAAGACTTTTTGCACTTTTCACTTATTGTAGTGTGTTAATGGCACTCATTTTTCAGCAATTTAAAAATAACTCTCACATATAGTAAGGTCCCAGTGGTGAGGAACTCACCTGCAGTGCAGTTTACTTGTGTGATATTCTGTGCATTCTCACACAGTTTGCACCCATCTTAAACAATAAAAAAAGATTTAACAATATCAATGCATCCATTTAAGCTGAAATTTTTGCTAAAAGGAACTGTAAAAACTATTGTTCTAAGTACATATCTACATACATACGACACATATGCTGTATACACACACATGCATGTGCATGCTCACATGCACACGCACACACACACACAAACACACACACGCACACACAAATGCATGCACAAACACACACACACAAACACACACGCGCACACACAAATGCATGCACAAACACACTTATTGCAAATACTAAAATGCTTGTTAAGACTTTTTGCACTTTTCACTTATTGTAGTGTGTTAATGGCACTCATTTTTCAGCAATTTAAAAATAACTCTCACATATAGTAAGGTCCCAGTGGTGAGGAACTCACCTGCAGTGCAGTTTACTTGTGTGATATTCTGTGCATTCTCACACAGTTTGCACCCATCTTAAACAATAAAAAAAGATTTAACAATATCAATGCATCCATTTAAGCTGAAATTTTTGCTAAAAGGAACTGTAAAAACTATTGTTCTAAGTACATATCTACATACATACGACACATATGCTGTATACACACACATGCATGTGCATGCTCACATGCACACGCACACACACACACAAACACACACGCGCACACACAAATGCATGCACAAACACACACACACAAGCATGCAGGCTGTAAAGCCATGGTTGAGATTACCACCCTACTATCTGATGACATCACAGCCAGTGTAGTTGGCTTTGAATTGTACCCTGTTGCTGTTTTGAAGCAGTGTAACACAAATTAAACTGATACTGCACATGCATATTGTTAAAAAAAAGGAGAATGGAGAAAGAATCTGGATACCTTTTAGGCAACTCTCTGGAATTACTGGGGAGGACAATGACTTTGCGTTAAACACACATTGACCTGGTAAATAATACATTGATCATCTATTCAGCACAGTTTAACATTTAAACTTTCAGTAGCATGGCTGAAGGTATTAGCATCATGATGTCTTGTAATACATATGCTAATGCAGGAAAAACTCACCAGGTCTGCAAGTATCTGGTCTTTGGCATCCATCTGTATTATCTAATGAAAAAGGCAAATACATAAAAGAATGCAGCAAACAATAAGTAAATAATTAAGAGAGCAGTGAACTACAGTGACCACAGTATGTGCATGACATAATTAATGAATGATTGAATTAATGAGTGAGTGAATGAATAAGTGAGTGAATGAGTGAATGAATAAGTGAGTGAGTGAGTGTGTGAGTGAGTGTATGAGTGTGTGTGAGTGAGTGAATTACTGAATGCATGAGTGAGTGAGTGAATTACTGAATGCATGAGTGAGTGAGCGAATGAGTGAGTGTGTGAGTGAGTGAGCGAATGAGTGAATGCATGAGTGAGTGAGTGAATGAGTGAGTGTGTGAGTGAGTGAGTGAGTGAGTGTGAGTATGTGAGTGAGTGTGTGAGTGAGTGAGTGTGTGAGTGAGTGAGTAAGTGAGTGAATGAATGAGTGAGTGAGTGAGTGAGTGAGTGAGTAAGTGAATGAATGAGTGAGTTAGTGTGTGTGTGAGTGAGTGAGAGTGAGTGAATGAGAGAGTGAGTGAGTGAGTGTGTGAGTGAGTGAGAGTGAGTGAATGAGAGAGTGAGTGAGTGAGAGAGTGAGTCAGTGAGTGAGTGTGTGAGTGAGTGAGTGAGTGAGTAAGTGAATGAATGAATGAGTGAGTTAGTGTGTGTGTGAGTGAGTGAGTGAATGAGTGTGTGAGTGAGTGAGTGAGTGAGTGAATGAGAGTGTGTGAGTGAGTGAGTGAGTGAGTGAGTGTGAGTGTGTGTGAGTGAGTGTGTGAGTATGTGAGTGAGTGTGTGAGTGAGTAAGTGAATGAATGAGTGAGTGAGTGAGTGAGTGAGTGAATGAATGAGTGAGTGAGTGAGTGAGTAAGTGAATGAATGAGTGAGTTAGTGTGTGTGTGAGTGAGTGAGAGTGAGTGAATGAGAGAGTGAGTGAGTGAGTGTGTGAGTGAGTGAGAGTGAGTGAATGAGAGAGTGAGTGAGTGAGAGTGAGTCAGTGAGTGAGTGAGTGAGTGAGTGTGTGAGTGAGTTAGTGAATGAATAAGTGAGTGAGTGAGTGTATGAGTGTGTGTGAGTGAGTGAATTACTGAATGCATGAGTGAGTGAGCGAAGGAGTGAATGAGTGAGTGAGTGAGTGAATGAGTGAGTTAGTGAATGAATAAGTGAGTGAGTGAGTGAGTGTGTGAGTGAGTGTATGAGTGTGTGTGAGTGAGTGAATTACTGAATGCATGAGTGAGTGAGTGAGTGAGTGAGTGTGTGAGTGAGTGAGTGAGTGTGTGAGTGAGTTAGTGAGTGAGTGAGTGAGTGTGTGAGTGAGTGAGTGTGTGTTAGTGAGTGAGTGAGTGAGTGTGTGAGTGAGTGAGTGAGTGAGTGTGTGAGTGAGTGAGTGAGTGAGTGTGAGTATGTGAGTGAGTGAGTGAGTGAGTGAGTGAGTGTGTGAGTGAGTGTGTGAGTGAGTGAGTGAGTGAGTGAGTGAGTGAGTGTGCGAATAGTAGTGGACGGAGCAGTACCTTCCAGTTCTCCACAGCGGGGAAGGCAGAAGTTACGTCCTGTGACAGGGGGGCATGTGCTGGCTGCAGGGTTTAATAAACACGTCATTAAACATCTCGAGTTTTAACCCGTCTGGACACATAATCACCCCCTCCATCTCTAATCTCATTTGAGAAGGGTCAGTGTGGGAGCAGCACTGTTGTGATTGAAAAGCATAATTAATAACAGCGGTGTGTTGATTCGCAATCACACTAATTAGCGGATTGTGTTGCTCGAGTGCCGTGCCACAGAGCCCCAATCTGTACTGTGGCTGGAGACTCCTACGCTATTCCCTCCAGACCCAACTCCTCAAATGATTATTTATTAAATTAATAAAGATAACTCACAAATAATCACATGAGCAGTAGTATAACACATACACTCAGTCAGCAGTTTATTAGGCATTTATTGGACCTATTTTTTGGACTTATTAAGTGTTCTGCAGCTGTAGCCTATCCACAAGGTTTGACACATTTGTGTGCTCAGAGATGCTCTTCTGCATACCACTGTTGTTATGTGTGGTTATTTGCGTTACTGTCACCTTTCTGTCAGCTCTGGCCATTCTCCACTAACCTCTCTCATTAACAAGGCGTTTCTGTCTGCAGAACTGCTGCTCACTGGATGTTTTTTGCGATATTCTGTCAATATCGCTGACCCGTATCTGTATGATTGTATGCACTGCACTGTTGCCACACGATTGGCTGATTAGATAATCACATGAATAAGCAGGTGTACAGTTATACTCAGTGAGTGTATGTAAATAGATTTCTAGAGTATGTACGGATGTACGTATTTATGTATGTATGTGTATATTCTGTAAATATGAAGTATTCTTTTGACTATAAGCAATGAATAAGAGCAGTGAACTACAGAACACTGTACATGCATGATGAATGAATGAATGAGTGAATGAATGATTGAATGAATGAGTAAATGGATGAATGGGGGTGTAGTACCTGTCATTGCGGTGGATTGATAGTCTCTGAGAGATTTGCACACGCCGGCTGGCTCAGTTTGGTCAGCTCTGACGTGTGTGTCAATCATCACCCCTGTAGGTGAGGTTAATCAAGATGCCGGTTTACGTTTATCCCATACGTAAACCAGCTGGTGATTCGTATCAAATGAGCCTCAAACGACTGTGCTGCTTAGAAGATTAGTTCGGAGAAACAATTATTGCAGTATCTACAGCATATCTGACAGCAGAACAATGTTTTGAGGCTCATTTGATGCCCTGGACCTTTTATGACTTAAAGCCATTTAGCCAACAAAGGTGTTCCATACTGCATCAGCATAATTTACGGCTGAATCAAGTCCCACACCCCAATTCCCGCAGAGATCCATTCAAATGCAGTAAGCTTCAGTATCACTTGTAGCACAACCTGAAAATAAGATATCCAGACTCAAATGATGTTGATGGGTCACGTCAGGAAGTCACGGCATGCGAAGGATATGCAACCAAATACACAGCACGACTCCTTTATTTCACATCATGTTCATTTGTCTCACACATTTAAATGGGCTACTACACATAAAAAGCGCAGTCATTACTACATAGTGAAACCAAAATGTATAATTCATGAAAGTCTGTGCTTCGACCATGTGTGAATTACATACAAACACATATACATACAAACAGTACACACATACACACACACACACACACACACACACAAACAGTACTCATAGAAACTGAATGTTTCCTTACCAAGCAGAAGGCTGAGCAGCAGATAGGCGTGAAGTCCAGTGGCCGGCATGGCACGGGTGAAATCTGTAATAACATCACATTTTGCAAACGCCACTGTACAAAAACCAAAGTGTCACATGGAAGTGTGATAATGAATAAAAAAACCGGCTTGCGATAGCGTGCACGCAATTACAACACCATCACAACAACGACACACTAAACAGGGAGGGACGGCACGACAGTAGTCACAATTCTGTACGGAAATGTTAAAGGAATCTTATCGACAGGATCATAATGTGCATTCAGTAACATTTACTATGACCTCTGTCAAAAATACTCATACCAGGAAACCTGTTTTGCAATAAATTAATAGACTAAAGGCAAACTCAGATAGATAATTATAAATTTTAAAAATCCATCAATGTACATACGCAAGTAGGAGAACGATTCCATATAAACTGAATTTTTACCTGGGCGTACCGGACTCTTGTGCACGACACCATGGGTTCCGTGAAGCAGGAATGAAGAACAGCTCTGTGAGAACAGGGGATCATTGTTCTCTGATGGAAAGTGTGTGGTCACGCAAACATAGATACCAATGCAAATGCGTACCTAATAACAGCGTGAACGTTCCTGCCTGCCCCCTGCAGTTTCACATGATATGTCTTTGCTTTAAAATATGCTCCATAATGTTTGGCAAAAAAAAAAAAGAAAAAAAAAGAAATTGAGCCAACCAAGTGGACCAGGTGGAGTTCACACCTTCTGACAGCATTTCACAATACACAAACAAGCTCAGTAAGTATTAGAATCCAAACCAATTATGTTTTTGACCCAGGTCTGCAAACAATGCACATGTTCTTAAAGTGCATATTCTCAGCTTTTATTAAAGGGTATTTTTATACATTTTGGTTTCAGCCCCTCTGTTTCAGGGGACCATAATGTTTGGGACGATTGGCTTTACAGGTGTTTCTGATTAGTCAGGCGGCTTCGTTAGCGCAGTTATGAGAGAACTTCTAGCATCAAGTCTTGATTCTTGGCTTTGGAGTCTGCTATTGGCCTGTGAACATGAGGAACTGTGACAATGAAAGCCCTTATAAGGCAGAGAACTTACTAACTAAAATCAACTGTGTGGAACATCATTAAGAAGAAAGAGAGCACCACTAACTTAATTTATCGCGAAAGGACTGGTCGGCCAAGGAAGACCTCTACAGTTGATGACCGAATAATTCCCACCATAATGTGGCAAAACACCCCAAAACTGGCAGATAAGAAACATTTTTCAGGAGGCAGGTATGGATGTGTCCGTGACTACTGTCTGCAGAAGACTTCACAAACAGATCTACAGAGGCTACTGCATACTGCAAGATGCAAATCATCAGTGAGTGGGCAAACACAGGATGTCCAGGTGTTTTATTTTTGGAGCTGATTTGTAAACATTTGTAAACAGACAGGCCGAGCACAGCTCGGGCAGAATAGAGACTTTATTGTCCGTTTGATGAGCAAATTTGCATTTGGCTTGACAGTAACTTTCCTATGGTTGTCCCTATGGTAACAAGATGCCAAACAGCTGATGTTTAAATTTTTTTTTTTAAACGCGGCAGAGCCTATCCATGACAATGAATTTCAGTGTTCTGACTAAATCAGGCTTAACCCTTAGGATGAGTAGGGTTTTTTTTTTTTTTTAGAACGATTTTGTTTTGTTAAAAAGTCTAGGTCAGTGTTCTAGAACGCCACTGCTGTCAGTCACCAGCAGTGATTGTGACGTCAGCACTAGAATGCTCCAGAGAGGATGGCCTGGGCCTACAGTCACAAGAAGAAGAGTGGTAGAGAGCAGAGATTGTGGAGTGCCCCAGAGATTGTGACCGTGGACCAGGGGGGCGCTGTTTCCGGATCCCCAAAGGCTCAGGAAGGGCTCTACTCTTAGAACACTGGCTTCCGTAACAGTAAGAGTGTTAAAAGATGGACACTCTCTACATAACACTCTTGTACACAATTTTCAAAGTGTCTTGACTCATGGCAAAAGGTAATTAGCCGACTGGGAAGTTGTAAGTGCTACATGTAGCTCCAAAAAAAACAAAAACTGTGTGTTACTAGTTTTTATGGATCTGTTCGATTTTTTTTTTTTTCCCTGTGCTGGGACCTCATGGTGATCTCATCGCCACCAAAATGTCTGAATTCCCACAGTTGTCCACTAGAGAGTGCTCGAGGCTCAAAAAGGAAACGCTGTAAAAATAAATAAATAACTAAATAAAGAACAGCTAGGCTGTGGTGAAAACTGAAATTAATGTTTCTGTTGTATAATTAGCGTGTCACTCGCTAAATGAACCATAAGGGCAAGGCCCTTAACCCCACATTGCTCCAGGGGAGTCCCCTACTTGGTCTAATCAACTTTGGATAAAAGTGATTATTTTATTATTACTAAATAATATCACACAGGGCGGCACGGATGGTGCAGTGGGTAGCACTGCCACCTCACAGCAAGGAGGTCCAGGGTTCGAATCCCCGTCGGCCGGGGCCCCTCTGTGCGGAGTTTGCGTGTTCTCCCCGTGTTTGCGTGGGTTTCCTCCGGGTACTCCGGTTTCCTCCCACAGTCCAAAGACATGCAGGGTAGGCTGATTGGAGAGTCTAAATTGCACGTAGGTATGAGTGTATGAGTGTATGAGTGTGTGAGTGAATGGTGTGTGTGCCCTGCGATGGACTGGCGACCTGTCCAGGGTGTATTCCTGCCTTTCGCCCAATGTATGCTGGGATAGGCTCCAGCCCCCCTGCGACCCTGTTCAGGATAAGCAGGTTAGGATAATGAATGAATGAATGAATTAATTAATGAATATCACACAGATGTGGCCAGACCACCTTTTGGTAGCCACAGTCAAGTCAATATTCTGCAGCAACATTGATTGGATATCAGACCTGGGTCAAATATGTAATGGTTTTGGATTCAAATACTTTTCTACTCTTTACTGAGCTGGTGTGTTGGAACCTATGAAATACCCTCGGAAAGGGTTGGCTCAATCGCACCAGGCGAGATCAATCGAGCACAGAGAAAGTATTTCCGCACAGAAGAGTGTAACTCCCTCCTAGCCGGTCACCCAGCGTGTGCCATCAAGCCCCTCCAGCTGGTCCAGAATGCTGCAGCCCGTCTGATCACCAGTCAGCCCAGGTCGGCTCATGTCACCCCGCTTCTCATTGGCCTCCACTGGCTTCCTATTGCCGCACGCATCCGTTTCAAGGCCCTAGTGTTGGCATTTCAGGCTGCTAAGGGGACTGCCCCACCTTACATACAATCCCTGATCACTCCCTACTCCCCAACTAGACCACTCCGGTCTGCCAGCTCTGGTCGCCTTACGGTTCCCTCTCTACGTGCACCTGGCGTCAAGCTGCACGTTCACGCCTGTTTTCCGTTCTGGTTCCTCAGTGGTGGAATGACTTGCCTACCACTGTCAGAACAGCAGAATCCCTCCCCCTATTTCGATGCAGACTCAAAACCCACCTTTTCAAACTCTACCTTAGTCCTCCCTCCTGATTTCCCCTGCCCCTCCTTTCTGATATCCCTATCCTTGTCTAACCCCCCCCCCAAAAAAAAGAAAAAAAAGAAAATGCACTTCTGATGACAACTATGTTTAGAACAGCATTTCCTGTGTATTTTGCTAGTTTCTGGATGTGATGCTCTGACTTATGGTAGAACCTATGCACTTGTAAGTCGCTTTGTATTAAAAGCGTCTGCCAAATGACTAAAATGTAAAAAATGTAAATGTAACCCCCTGCTCTGTGGATGGCCCCACCCCTCCAGGAGCTCATAATGGACCCCTCCAACACTTTAAGTAACCCTACATGGCTGCGGCTTTCTTGTATAAAACAAGTTATTAATTTGCACTTTATTGTACGTCGCTCGGGATAAGAGTGCCTGCTAAATGACTGTAACGCAATGTTATAAAATGAAATATTAGTTTGTCAGTCAGGGCCCTCGGAATTACCATACCCCCCCCCCCCCCCCATACCCCTCCAATAAGGCACCCCTGGCGACATCAGCCCCCCTCCCCCCAGCTTGCTCGGTTCCCCGTGAGGCATCACAAAGCAGCGCTCCGTGCGACCGCTAGTCGATACGTGTACTTAGCTGTCCGCTCCATCGATCGCTACCCGTGCCGGGAAATAAAAACTCTAAAGTCGACTGCTGTGCCTCCCGCCTCAGCATACACAAACAAATCCAACTCACTTTACTCCTATAAGGCCATCGCTTAGGTAAATTACTGTACTGTATTTACTCCTGCTTCTTAAAATAAAGATTCACACCGGGTCATTAAAGTGACAGTTCACCCATAATTAAACTAAAGTGTGTTTCCACATGGCTCAGGCAGTAAGAGCAGTCGTCTGGCAGTAGGAGGGTTGCCGGTTCGATCCCCCGCCCGGGCTGTGTCGAAGTGTCCCTGAGCAAGACACCTAACCCCCAAATGCTCCTGACGAGCTGGTCGGCGCCTTGCATGGCAGCCAATTGCCGTTGGTGTGTGAGTGTGTGTATGAATGGGTGAATGAGAAGCATCAATTGTACAGCGCTTTGGATAAAGGCGCTATATAAATGCCAACCATTTACCATTTACTTACCGAGAGGTGTCTATCCTTGCCCATAGCTTTGATGAGATTTGACAGGTTGTCTTGTCTAGCTGCAGTTGACCTTGATACAGCGGACGCCGAGCAAACCACATTTTTGTGGAACTGAACTGGATCTGAGCAACAAATGGTAAATGGTTGGAATTTATATAGCACCTTTACCAAAGCACTGTACAATTCATCCACCCATTCATACACACACACACACACACACACACACAGAACAACGGCGATTGGCTGCCATGCAAGACACCGACCAGGTCGTTAGGAGCATTTGGGGGTTAGATGTCTTGCTCAGGGACACTTCGTCACAGCCCGGGTGGGGGATCGAACTAGCAACCCTCCAACTGCCAGCCATTCAATTTTGTACATATAGCTATACTGACATGCCAATTGTTTGATTCACAAAGAATTTTCTTGAGCTATCTTGTTATTGCTACAGATTCCAAAGAATGTATCACATTAAGGTACTTTAAAAGAAAAGAAAACTTTTACCCAATAAAATACGTTTTAACCGTTTTTATTCCCTTGCGTGGGATTGGATGACGCGCTGATTGTATCACAGCTGAGATGCGGGGATAACAGTTGGTTTTGCCGTTAGCATTTGGTTGGATGGTTTGATGGTCCAAAGTGGATCTGTGTCATCGCAGTTAGCCTGCTCAACGTGCTGCCGCAATTCACATGCCAACGCTGCTAGCCAGCCTCGCCGTACATCTGCCGCCCAGCGAAGCCGATTGCACACGCATGACGCGTTTTACGTTTTATGGCTAACCCTAACAGCCTGTGCGGGTCTCTGCGTAATGTTTTAACGCTGAAAATAACCGCCCACGGACACTCGCGGGTTTAAAGTGTATCTGACGATTTCGAGCAGATTGGCGGTAGGATATTTTGGGGTAGGCCTAGCCTACAGGTTTCCTCCAGCTACCCCGTTTTCCTCCCACAGTCCAAAAACAAGGGTAGGTTCAATGGAGACTACAAAATGCCCCTAGTTGTGTGGATAGGCTCCAGCATGGATGGTTTGCTTATAATATGGGGGAAATGGATCCTGGATGAACCAAGTAACTTGCAGTTGTTGCTCTTCTTGTAAAGAGGTCACGACTACACACCTGCTTATGGCAAGTGTAAGCCAAATAAACTTCCTAAACTGCCTCGGCACTGCCTTCTCAACAGTTCACTGCAAAAATAATTCTTGATGAGCCTAAAATCTTTTTTTCCCCTCTCAAGTAGAAAACATTAGTTTGTTTTATAAAGTTACTGTTTGCTTGACAACGGTTCTATACAGTACGAGCCTCAACCGAAGGAAAATATGCCAGAATTATTAGCTTTCAGGAGAAGAAAGCAGAATTTGAATTTCAAGGGAAACGTTAGCAGGCACTACAGTCATGACAGTTAATACCGCGCGCTTGAAGCGGTACGGGGTAGTAGTTTAGACTGATGAAGCCATTGTATTGTAATAACACCGCGCTGACTCACATGCTCTTAACCGGCACGCAGGCACTCTCGCACATAATTGTACGGGTCTTTTGTGCTGGGTGAGTCATCAAAGCGATTCCCTTTTAAAATAACATCCCCTGGGAAGGAAGTGTACAGCGAGTTGAACACAGAGGCCCTGGTGCGAAGAACCTGCCGATACCAAGAGGGAGAGCGCACAATGACGCAAAAATAAATTAGACGTTGAAAAAGAAACGGTCACGTGACTTGAAATATCGCGTCGTAGTTCTTCCGCGTCGAATTGGGGCAGACTTATCTGACCGATAACAGCGGCCGCTGTCACACGGCGCAAGCTTGTCTGCAGCTAACCTCATTTAATATCCTGAGACAAACGTACTGTACTAACATTACGCTATGACTTTCTGGCTCTCATTGGTGAACGAACAGAACTTGGGTAATCCTCAGTTCACACCCGTTAATAAACTTTCTACCAGAACATCAGAGAGAGAGAGAGATAGAGCAAAGTGAAACTCTGATAAATCTGTTTACTGATTAATTATAATACAATCACTGTGTTCCATAATTATGTAAACCAGAAACTCTGCAGCCTGCTCTCTGTTCACACAAACTAAATCTGGGCATGATGAAGAATTAATGAAAGATTAGGGCTTAAATGAATAAAATCGATTTTCATGACTTAATAAATCTAACAAAATAGTAATATTTTCAAATAGGTCACCATGAGATCCGAAAACTACAAAACATATTAAAACCCAAATGATCATTACATTACATTACATTATTGGCATTTTGCAGACGCTCTTATCCAGAGCGACATACAGTTGATTAGACTAAGCAGGAGACAATCCTCCCCTGGAGCAATGCAGAGTTAAGGGCCTTGCTCAAGGGCCCAACGGCTGTGCAGATCTTATTATGGCTACACCGGGATTAGAACCACCGACCTTACGGGTGCCAGCCATTTATCTTAACCACTACGCTACAGGCCGCCCTGATCAGAAGTTAATATTTATTAATATGTTTGGATAACCCCCCCCCCCCTCAAAAAAAAGCCATCAGCTAAATAACTGTAATGATATGAGTGCAGTCAGAGAAGACATAAAATTAACAAAGTGGATGTATTCACAATACACCTGTTGTCCCTATTTCAGGCAAAGGTGCAGACATTCATTCAAATAACTTAAATTGCATGATGATAATGGGATGACATTATTTAAACCTGTTGACAGTTCTCACGAGACAGTAGTGTTTAGTTGTGTGTGTCTGTCTGTGGGTACATGCGCGTGTCTTTGCGTGTGTGTGACTGTCTCTGTGTGTGTGTGTGTCTGTGCATGTATGTGTGTCCACAGTGGGGGTTTTGTCGGGTGGTCCCATCCTACGTGGTGCACCAGCTCCAGTATTTCTAACTCCCTCCCCTCCTTCCAGGGAAGTGTAAATGTTTGACCACCAAATTGCCGTAATCGCGTGTGCGTGTGTGTGTGTGCGTGTGTGCGTGCGTGCGTGTGTGTGCGTATGCATGTGCCTGTGTGAGTGTGTATGTGTGTGTGTGCGTGAGTGCTTGTGTGTGTGTGTGTGTGTTTATGGTGCTGCAGTGTTTGCTCAGCCTTGGGTCCCTGCAGGGAGCTCTGCTACCCAACTCTCACATCTCTCTCCAGACTCGTCCATCAGCCAACGCTTCCTGCCCTCTCCCGACGCTCCGGCCCTCTCCTGACGCTCCTGCCCTCTCCAGACGCTCCGGCCCTCTCCAGACGCTCCGGCCCTCTCCCGATGCTCCGGCCCTCTTCCGACGCTCCGGCCCTCTCCCGACGATCCTGCCCTCTCCCGACGCTCCGGCCCTCTCCCGACGCTCCGGCCCTCTCCCGACGCTCCGGCCCTCTCCGGCACCGTCTCACCGCCGCGCAGGGCGCCATGGAGACGGCGCCTTCCCAGCACCCCCGGCAGCTCGGCCGGAAAACTGCAGGAGATTCCCGGGAGAAGGTACTCGCCGGCTTTCTGGAACGCTGACGGTGCCGTAGCCTGTGTCTGTTTCTCCGCGTTTACGTCTCACTGACAGACCCGGAGCATGATTCCGGAGGGCAACAGCCCAAAGGTATCCATACCGATCGGTTGGTTTATTCATCCATACTGGTTGGTCCATTGATTGACTGGTGCATAGGGACTGTTGTTGTATTCTAGCTGCCAACAGTGGTATGCTAGTTTGAAAGTTGATTGTACTCTTCAAGGGTTCTGAATTTATGTATGTTTACACTAGGACTCGGAACTGTACTGTCCTCTCAGGTCTACTTTTGCACTTGTTCTTGTGATTGATTTGCACTTTGTTGTACGTCGCTCTGGATAAGAGCGTCTGCTAAATGCCACGTAATGTAATGATTGGTTGATTGATTGATAGATATATACGTGTTGGTTGATTGATAGATAGATCCATACTGATTTGTCCATTGATTGATTGGGCCATACTGATTGCTTGATTGATCCATACTGATTTGTCCATTGATGAATTGATCTGGTTGGTATCTGGCAGCCTTAATTGTTTCCTCATCCACGAACACTTAAGATGCATTTCAATATTTATATATCTTTACATGCCACACAATTGTCACAAGCAAGTTCAAGACATATTATTTATATATTATCCATATCCACAAATAACAAACATAATGATTCCCACACCTTAAATGAGCAGAAGGAACACTCTCACACCTACTAAGGTGGGTTTTTACTAAACTTCAGACTGCTTGAGCTTGCTGTCTTTTAACAAGGGGACCACATGCCCTGGATCCAAAAGGCTACTGAGAGCTGACTGTGTGCTTTACATACATCAGTACAGGAGAACATGAGTGTTAATCTCTGTTAATCTTTACTGTCAACAAGAAGGCCCAGAGGTCCATTCATAATTAAGAAGTGTAATGGCAAATAGAAATAATAAGCGTAGTGTAATAAAAGCCAACAATTTGTACTGTAAGAAAAGAAAGTACAACTAGACTAGTGTGGCTACACCGGGATTAGAACCACTGACCTTGTGTGTCCAGTCATTTACCTCAACCACTACGCTACAGGCCACACTAACATTATCCAATAGGGAAGGCAAAGAAAGAGAACGAGAAAGAGAAAGAGAGAGGTTATTTTAAGGGGATTACGAGAGCCATAGTGTAGTGTTGAAGAGGCGAGTCTTCAGGCTGGAGGGTTGTGGAGGAGTTGTGGCACGTTTCTCCCTCCGTAAAGTCCAGAGAACTGCACCTAAGACACCTCTGTAACGCTTTCTGCGACAGACCCTCTGGTTGCCACGGTTTCCTGAGTGGCAGGCTAAGGGTAGGATAAACCAATCCTCCTCAGCACATTCACAGAGGAAGAGAACTGTTTTGAGTCTACGGAAGTCTGAAATTTACGCAAGTCTCAACGCTGAAATTTACGCAAGCCTCAAATTTGATCATCAATTTGTTTTTTTTTAACCTCATGTTTGCAGCATTGCACAACGTGGGACTTGTATTCTTCATGGCATGAATAGATATTTCTGACATATCCCTGGCCTTGGAATTGTATGGTTTTATCTGTGTTCTGAGTGCTTTTGAGATATTGAGCTTCAAATATTTTAAAGAGAACAGGCTTCAAGCAGAAACCTTTTAGATTTAGCATTTTCTTCTTACTTTTAAACATTATCTTCGTGTAGAACTTCACACACACCGTATACAACATACTTATGACACCAGCTCATTTTTGTCAAAAATGTCAGTTAGAACCTTATAAGTCTAAGAAGAAGACGTTTTACTGCGGCTTACAGTAAAAGGATGTATAACAATCCTTCAAAACATGAAAAAAAGTGATTAAGAAAGATTAACGGCGTGTTATAATTCCGGCGATTGCACTGGGGGCTGGAGCGCAACCCAGCACACACAGGGTCGAGATTGAGCGGGTGGCTGGTCGGTGACATCACTGTGCCGGCGCTGTCAAACACTCCTGTTGCATGGAGACAGGGGCTCTCATTCCGGCATTTTCCGGGCTCCAAAGAGACCGGGCTTTCGGGCTTTCACTTAAAAACCGCAGGTTCACAGTCATCCCGGTTTCACTTGCAGGCGCTAAATCTTCCCGGGGGACTGGGGACAACGTGATAAACCACAGAGGAAAAAAATACGAATAAATAATAATAATAGTGCTGTAATTAACCTCCAGGTGCATCGACTCGGATGATTAAATTACAAAGCCAGTTTATACGAAACACAATATTTTCTCACTGCTGTTCAGCTCCAGGGTCTTGCTTTGAAGCACGGCTGTGGCTCTGAATCAGCAGGTTAGAGTGCTTTGTCTCCATTCCACGTGTAGGTGATGGCAGATTGGGCCATTTGGACTGACTGCCCATCACATGCCAGGCAAGGAGCTGTAGTCTTTTCTCCTCAGTTAAGCAGCATTATTCATACTCTGTGCTAATGCTGTGAACCGACAAAGCCAGAGTTCATGACTTTATAACAGGGGTGTCAAACTCCAGTCCTGGGCTGCAATGTGTGCCGGTTTTTAATGTGTTTCAGCAGGGGTGATGAATTTAGGTGTTTCCGCGACTAAAGAGTGTTCCCCTTGTTCTCAAGGCCTTATTTGCCTGCTTGACTGTTTGACATCCCTGTTTTAAAACGGCTCCACATCAATAAGTGGAATCTGCAATATATTAAATATTGTACCAAATCATTATCATGAAATTACTGCCCACCACGGGAAAATACTGTATACATGTAAAACATGTAACACACTCTAATGGAAGTCAAGTCATGTTACAGTATGTGGCTGGTTGGGGCAGCCTGTAGCGAAGTGGTTAAGGTACATGAGGTTGGTGTAGCCAAAATAAGATCCACACAGCCGTTTGGCCCTTGAACAAGGCCCTTAACCCTGCATTGCTCTAGGGGAGGATTGTCTCCTGCTTAGTCTAATCAAAATGTACGTAAGAGCGTCTGCCAAATGCTAATAATGTAATGTAATGTAATGTAATGTAATGTGGAAAACAGTGTTGGAAAATCTAGGTTCAGAAAGTCCTCCCCAGTATTTTGCTCCAAGCACCTGTATTTGCTAATTAGAACAATTCTTCAACCAGAAGGTAGAACTAATTAGTGATATCAGCTGGCTGTGTATATGGGTGGAGGAAACGTATGATAGGGCCACCACTGGTTTAACATACCTTAAAGTACCTATCTTACCCTAAAAGGGTAGGTGTAGGCATTTGTTTTAGCCCAGAACCTGCTTTATTGAAGAACACAATTAGTTAATTAGATTAATCAGACTAAAAAGACTGGGCAGTTCTGCCTTTAAGGTACGCCTTGCAACATACCTGTCTATAATTGTCAATTTACGGACGGCAACTTCTGAGCAGTTATGCAGAAATCAACAGTTTCCCCAATTTACAATGCATTTCTCACTAAAAATTGTGGCATATTGGTTTAGGCATATCCATTATGTAAATACTGATGCAAATATGCTCCAATTTAGCAGTAAACGGACATTGTTCTTTAGAAGCGCTCCTCTTTAACGGTTGCCAATATCTTGTCGCTTTGCTTTAAACGCTCACCCCCAAACTACACGCACACGTGGCCTCTGTACTTCGAGCGTCAAGTTACTCTGGCGCTGTCGACTCACTTGACTGAACTGTCTTCATTTCAGTGTGAGCAGTGGCAGTAGCCGCACTTTTCAAAAATAATAAAACAAAAAAACACACCTGAAAGTGCGAGAGACACGCAGACGTTCTGTTTTAAATCGGACATTTCGCTTTGTAGTGACATGCAATGTCTTTATGGACTAACGCAGTTGGATAGATTTAATTAAATGATAGCTTGGATGTAACCCGGGAGTGAAAAAAGCTGTTTATTATTTGTTAAGAAGAAAATAAAAGACTGAGGCTAACTAGAAATCCGGCGATTAATTACCCTTATGGACGACTTTGCCTGCAGTCGGCCCATCGTCTTTCATGGTCTTATCACCGTCTGTTTTTAAGTAAGGAAATTATTTCTGGTTTCAATAGCCTATTGGGAAGTGAAAAATAATATGTGAAAAGTACGAGTTCCAAATAGTTTCTGCAGTGAAGCGTTTCAACAGCCGTTCGAGCTTCTTCGATGAACCAAATCTGGTTGATGAAATGCAGCTGTTAAAACGGATTTTCCAGGTAAGAATAGTAAAATAAATAAATAATAATGTTAATGCAGTCGTAATTATATTTCAATTTTGTCGTGACCGGCATAATGGCCCATTGAAATCGGCACCAATTACCCAGCTGATTGAATGGATGAGGAGTGAGTCATGCCCACACAATTATTTCCTCCCTAAGGAGTGTAAAAAAAAAAAGAAAAAGATCTGCTCGTATACAGTTATTGTTGATATAATTGCCTTTGAATTCCTATTTCAAAGCCTACATGCCTCCTCTGTAATTGTCACTGAGGAGCATTGCAGAAGGCTTGTTAGGGTGATCATCTCATTATGGAATCGCTATCCTGTGATGCTTTTGACAAACCATCATTACTGCAGTGCTAAATTGCAGCCTGTTGCCGAGTGACTAAGGTGCTCGACCGGCACCTGGAAGGTTGTTAGGTCAAGGCCCAGTGTAGCAACAATAAGATCGGGGGGGGGGGGGGGGGCTTTGTTCCCTGCTTATCCAAAACTTATCGTTTTGGATAAGTGTCAGCTGAGTAACTGTAATGTAATGTAAATTTTGTGACCGTCCCGCAGAAGGTGGTGACCTTCCAGGAGCTCTCCAGAGGCCTCTCCCAATTCGCCCCGCGCGAATCCCTTCGCCGGAAATTCGGGAAATACAGGACCTTCGTCGTGAGCCGGCCGCTCAGCCGCACCAAGGTGAGCGCGTCGTTCCCGAAACTCCGCCGTCCGTCCGCGGAAATCGCTGTCGACCTTTGAACTCTTGCTCATCAGGAGTGGTAGCCTACCTGTGCAGATGTATATCATATTTTTAGGGCGGGCTTTTTTAATTTTTTAATTTTTCTAGTCTTCTAGTCGGCCTTGGATGACCATCCATTTGGGATTCCAGTAACAGGAAGTTGAAGGTGTACTGCAGAAAAGAGGAAACTATAAACTATAAAATACCCCCCACTAAGAGGTACCACATGTCTTCCATCCAAATCTCTTGGTCAAGACACTCATTATACTCAGTCATTATTTGCCCTCTGGTTATTGACTACTTCGTTTGCAGTGTTCATCAAGTAAATTGTTTGCAGTGTTCATCAAGCAGTCAATATCAATATACTGACATCAAAAAAAAAAAAAAAAAAAAAGACAAACAGGGTTTGCTCATAGTAACCACACTTCCCCTTGCGGTGTGTTGCTATGGTAAGACTTCCTGTTCTGACAGGAAGTGACAGGGGGTGCAACTTAAGTTTGAGAAAAGTGCTGGGTGTAACCTCTTGGTCCACACACACGCTTCTCTCTGCTTTTGGGGGTTGCGGGTTCCACAGAGGCTACGGCCATGTCCAAAAAGAAAATGCTTGATGTTCTTTTTTATCCTGTAAGTACAGTTTGGGTGTGACGACTGCGTGTTTGTCTGTTCTCAGGGTTTTGGGGAGTTCTGGAGAAAGGGGTAAAAAGTTTCTTGCTCTGCACCTCATCATAACCAGGTCAATATTAATATTGCTTGGGGTGGATGTTTGGTCTTTCAACTGTACTTTGATTGAAAAATAATTCTATATCTCAACAAAAACATAATTTGGAGGTAGTGTTCACATTTGAGGCAGCTGTTCAGAGTTCTTTTCAGATATGAAATTTAAATAATTCATAATGTGCCTCTATTCCAAAGGACATTGACTACATTTTCCTCCTGTCATTGCGCCTATCATTATCATCTGTAATAAAATATGAATTGTGTATTTTGTAGTAGGCCTACAATGCATAACATTTATTTTGTCGACTGTGTTGCTGTCTTTTGTTTTAGTCAAACGGTACCAAAGTCTATTGCGGTGGTTTGCCTGGTTTGCTGAACTAGAATCTCAAATATAACCAGGTCTTTGAGGCTGGAGTCTATGACATGCAGTAACCGGGCAACTTTATTGAAGTACGGTTTTACGATTTTGCAACTGGGCTTATAAGTCTGCAAAAGGTTATTAGCAACCCACTGCTGGATTGTGGAAAAGCTGCAAGTGTCCGTGCTTCTGAAATCCTGTGCAAAGCCTCGGTTTTGTCTCCTGGAATGAAAGATGTGCCATTGGAAGTGAGCTGACGGACGGGTCATTGGGTTGGTCATTTGCTTGGATGATTCGGGTCAATTCCGGCCTGTGCTCGTGTGCCTTCAAGGCCAAGTTACTTGAAAGAATGTAGTAAAACAGGTGGCATTGCTCCGGAATAAATCTTGTTTAATTTCTGTGAAATGTGCTGTTGAAAGTGTAATTGTTACTCGGCATCACTTTAATATACTTTAATAATTTTCTGTGCTGGTAGATCTTGTGTTTTTTTTAAGCAGTATGGAGTGTGCATGCTTTGTTTGACTGTGGGTGAGTTTTCTCGAGATGTTACTTGGAGTAATTTCTTCCCCTAAACCACACAAGCTGCAGTGCATGTGTTTGTTTGAGAGGCTTATGGGAGTTGTAGTCCAGAGTTATGAACTACAACCCACAATAAAGTACACCATGGCCTCTGTGGCTGTACTTCGTCTTGCATCAGAACCGTTTGCTGAGGGCTCCTCAGTGGTGACTTGGATGTTGCCAGTGACAGTTTTGGCTGCGACTGGTCAGGTGTTGGCATTAGCCGTAATGGTCATAGAACTGTGAATGGTAGCAGTAATTTGCAAATCTTTCATCCATTGTGAATGACCGTGCTATGAACTGTGGGTAGTCTGTTGCATATGGTGCTCAGCCTGTTACTGGCTGAAAAAAAAAGAAAAAAAAAAAGAATGGAAGTCAATTGGGAACCATGTTAAGTGGGCAGTTTAAACCCTGACATCCACGATTGGACATCTTTTTAGGCATGAAACAAACTAGATTTAAAGAATTAGATTTTTATCCAGCTAAACAAAGCATGGCCACTGAATGGAAGGCCATTTGAGGGCATGTACATCCTTATGAAGTGCACTGCGTAAGAATGACTGTACAGTAACTCGGATGTTGCTCAGACAAATCTCTCGGATTTGAGTCACAACGGATGTGAGTAGAATTTTGGGGTCTTTCCTTCCTCCCTGGTGAGACGGACTCAATTCCTTTTTGGTTTCTTGGTGCGAGGGGAGATATGATGTGTCTGCGTGACCGCCGGAGCGATAGGAAGTGTGACTCAGATCAGTGGTGATGTCGAGATAAAGCCCTCTTGTCATTTCACAGAATCTAAGGGTCTAGTCATCGATATTGTTTGTGCCGCATGCAAACTGTGCGTCAAAGAGCGTCTGCACCCGTCTGGGTCTGTGAGTCCCAGCCCCATGGACTGGCATCATGATCATCTGCAGTGTTATCAGATTCGTCAGACCATGAAGTTCCTTCTTGTAGGCCTGTAGCCTAGTGGCTAAGGTGCATGACTGGGACAGCCTGTAGCCTAGTGGCTAAGGTGCATGACTGGGGCAGCCTGTAGCCTAGTGGCTAAGGTGCATGACTGGGACAGCCTGTAGCCTAGTGGCTAAGGTGCATGACTGGGACAGCCTGTAGCCTAGTGGCTAAGGTGCATGACTGGGACAGCCTGTAGCCTAGTGGCTAAGGTGCATGCCTGGGATCCGGAAGGTTGTTGGTTCAAGCCCTGGTGTAGCCACGATAAGATCAGCGCAGCTATTGGGCCCTTGAGCCCCACATTGCTCCAGGGGGGGATTGTCCCCCTGCTTAGTCTAATCAACTTTAAGTCACTTTGGATAAAAGCGCCGTCGAAAATGACTGTAATGTAATGTATAAATACTGTATGTTATCCAGCGTATACGTTTTTAATCTGTCCTTTGAGTTAGGCCTACATGTGTTTTCCGGTCACACTGGCACGGTAAACCACGTTAGGAATTTGACCAGGATGTCAGGAGCCGTGTAGAGATTTTACTGGACAATCGAGTGCCCCAGTGATTAGAAAGGGAGCCACAATGTGTCATGCTGCCTGTTTGCCCTGAGAAGGTCAAACCCACCATTTCGTCTTGTGTTGCTCAGAGGCAACACAATTTATGTAATTCATTTATGTGGAGGCACTGAACAAGAAGACCTCTACAATGGACTGTAAATCATTTGAAGGGCAGATTTCGATGCAGGCTTCTCCGCCAGCCCTCCCCGCCCCCCCCACCCTGTATGAGAAGCGGTTTGAGGGTGAGAACGTTTAACCCTTTAATGCAGCGCTGCTCGACTCCACATCCTGCGGACCGCAGTGTATGCAGGCATTTGCTCTGACCGCGCCCTACACCACCTGATTTCACTGGTCCCGGAGAGCCGCAGGGTGTGCTGGGGTCCTCACTCCTGGTCCTGGAGAGCCGCAGGGTATGCTGGGGTCCTCACTCCTGGTCCTGGAGAGCCGCAGGGTGTGCTGGCGCTTTAGCTGATGCTTTTATTTAGCTGATGCTTTTCTATTTATTTATTTATTTTTTTCCCTTTTTCTCCCAATTTGGTAGCCAATTGTACCTCGTCTGATTCAATTGGAGGTAGTCGTATTAGATGTACCGCGTCCCTCGGCGGCCCGAATGAGAGCGACACGCCTTCTTCAAGCCGTCTCGTCTCGTGCCCGAGGTGCTTATTGTGCGGCGATCTAATAACCCTGCCAAGTCCCTCCCTCTGGAGCAGTGAGCCAATTATTGCTGCCCCACGTGAGCCGGCCAAACTTGGCTTTTGGCAGGACCGAGAATCGAACCCCGGTCCCCGGTGTGCAACTGCAGCGAACTGCAACCGCAAGTCTGCTGCGTCTTAGCCTGTTGCGCCACCGCGGCTCCTAGCTGATGCTTTTTATCGAAAGCAACCTCATGTGGGCTTAAGGGCCTTGCCCAAGGGCCCGACAGCTGCACTGATCTTATCGTGCCTACACCGCCAACCTTACCCATTCCAGTCATGCACCTTAGCCACTTGGCTACAGGCTGGCCCCTGATCGCTGACGAACGGTTAACGAAACCCTGAAACAGACAGCCAGCCAGGGAGCCAGACCTGATGTGAAAGAACGCAGGTGTCCGTCTGTCTGGTCCACGTCTGCTTTTGAGAGGCGAAGCTCTATTTTGAGCTGCCTTGTTCGTCATTGACAGTACAACGGAGCCCCTTTTAAAGAGACAGAAGCAGACAGATTGTTCTCAGTCAGTGACCTTCTGCAAGCAGCATTGACTGGGCTTTCATTTCACACTCAATCTTTTGCCAAAATCTCTTTCCGGCGGATTCCGTCTCAACTCGCAATTTTGCTAGTTTCTGGATGTGATGCTCTGACTTATGGTAGAACCTATGCACTTGTAAGTCGCTTTGGATTAAAAGCGTCTGCCAAATGACTAAAATGTAAATGTAAATGTAAATGAAACTAAAGCGGAACTCTGAACATTGTTTGTTTGTCTACTACATCTATGCATGTCCTCAAACCTACTGTAGTCTCAGGAAAAGGCCAGTATTCCTGGGCTGAATGGCAAAACTTTACACAAGAAGGTAATTCTATTATTTTTCTGTTCATACCTTCGAAAAAAAAAAAAGTGGAAGTATAGGTCTGTACATTGTGGCCAAATCATCCAAGCATGTGTGGGCGTGTGTGTTTCATATCCATAAAAAGTGCATTACAATTGATTAGACTAAGTAGGGGACAATCCCTCCTGGAGCTCTCTGGGGCACCTTTGCTCGAGGGCCCCAACAGCTGTGCGAATCTTATCGTGACTACACTGTGTCTTGAACCACAAACCTTCTGGGTCACGGTCGTGTACCTTAGCCTCTAGGCTGCCGCTGCCCAAATAAACAGATTGAAAAGCAGTGCTCTGAACATACGTAATTCGGTGCAAGTTAAAAGGTTTGACGGAGAAGTGAGTTGACAAAAATGAAGAAATGTTGCATCTGCCGGAGAGTGCAGGAAGGTGGGGTGAAGTTTGAACGAGACCGGGAGCATCCGACCCGCCCGCTTCCTGTTTAAGAAACGGTCTCCCTTGAGCAAACCTGTGATGAAGCTTTTCAGAGCAAAACACAGGCGCACAGCTGCTGCTAACTTCGTTTCCTGATCGTCGTCGTTCGTGTGTGTCGACGCCCTCGACGCTCATGATCAGCTGTGTGAGGCTCAGGGACGAGTCGCTCGCTCTAAACGCCGTCTACGTTACATTACGTAGCGGTTATACACATGCGTGACATTTCATCCAAACAGGCTCACAGTTGATTAGACTGGGCGGTAATGTGGAGCAATGTGGGGGTTGAAGGCCTTGCTCAACGACCCGGCTGCGGTGCAGATCTTATCACGGCTACAGCGAGGCTTGAACCACCAGCCTTCAGTTTTGCATGGTGATGACAGATACCCGTCCATGTTGCGTATCACTGCGTTGTTTGTCTGTATGCTAATCGCTGCTACCCGCTGTTATTTCCCCATCATTATGTGCTGAGGGATGCAGCGATGCTGCCGTTTTATATTTTATGTTTACGTTGCTTTCTATGATTGTTTACGGTTGATTTTCTACAATAATGTCATGTGATTTAATAACTCTGTCCGGGTACACACCTGATTCTACTAATCAAGGCCCTCAGCTAGGACTCTAGTGTTTGATTAGTAGAAGCAGGTGTGTAGCTGCTTGGCTGGAACAAAGGCCTGCGCCCACACCGGCCCTGCTTTCTGGGTTGAGGAGTCCCGGTCAATAAAAAGGATGTTTATTTACTCATCCAGTGATATATAGGAATCATGCACTCGCATACAACTGTAACCACATCTGCTGATGTTGGAGTGAACCATTGCATTCTTTAGTGTACAGACTGTGCTAAGGGTAATATTATTATTATTATTATTATTATTATTATTATTATTATTAATAATTTCTTTCTTAGCTGATGCTTTTATCCAAATCAATTTAGGTAATTAAACTATCAAGCAATTCTTCAATCTTGGTCCTGCTTTATTACATGGTCGTGTAGAGAAGTACATGCATTTGAGGTTCTCTGTTAAGTTTCCACCCATCTTTGTAACTAGACCTGAGTGACCGCGGTCTGATATGACTTCTAAAGCATCAGCTTTAGTTGTCGCTTTCCACACAGGTCATTTAGCAAGCTATTTAACTGCAGTTACTTGTGTTTGTATTTAGTTAGCTAAAGGTTAGCTAGTGGTGACACTAGCAACTGATGCTAGTGCTAACACCAGTAGATTTCAGTCTGCTCTCTGGCCTGCCTCCACCGTTCTGTGACATAAAGACGCAGGTTCAGGCGGTAAGGGCAGTCGTCTGGCAGTCGGAGGGTTGCCAGTTTGATCCCCCGTCTGGGCTGTGTCGAAGTGTCCCTGAGCAAGACACCTAACCCCCAAATGCTCCTGACGAGCTGGTCGGGCGCCTTGCATGGCAGCCAATCGCCGTTGGTGTGTGAGTGTGTGTATGAATGGGTGAATGGAGAAGCATCAATTGTACAGCGCTTTGGATAAAGGCGCTATATAAATGCCAACCATTTACCATTTACACAGGTTGCCAGTGTATCACGCCGGAGTTTGTTTGTATGGTATCTTTTAATAATGCTACTGCGCCTTCTACCCCTTCCATGGAGGTCTAAGTCTGAGGTATTACTTCATTTATCATGTTGAAATGAACATTTATCATGTTTACAGAGGTACTATTTATACCTGGGGGAAACCCGGAGATCTACTTTATTATGTTTATTATGCCGAGATTGTAATATATTGATGTTTCTAAGTGCTGTAAGTATTCATGAATAATTCATGAATAATTAATCATTCATGTTTTGCAAGTCATCTACTCTATAATCAATAGTGAATGCACACATTCAACACTAATGTGTTTCTTTTATAATGATAATGTACATAGTGTGTTTCATAAATGCATGTTATTTACAGTATTGTAAAACATTTTGCATTCCTCATGATGAATACCTGTCTTCTGGAGCTGCTTTGTTGGTGTTGGTGTGTTTTAGTTATGGAAATGATGCACATACTGTGAAATTACAGTGGGTTGTTTTTTGATGAACGCATTGAATATTAAGGCTTTCCTTTTATTAGTGAATTTCCGTTATATTCAGATCGCGATTTGTGATCCCTCGGTCAGACTTCACTTCAAAGTAGTGCTAAGTGGTATCTCTTAACAATATGACTGGATGCTCTTTTGTGGATTGGCTTTTAACCATGTGTCATCTTAGCAGTGAGTCACTGTCTTTTGGTCTTACTTTTTTGCTCTTTGGCAAGAATAACAGGGCCCATTACCACCATTTTGTGAATAGTTCAGCCTTAACATTTGTAGCACTGATGGTAACAAACAAAAGGTATGTCTTTGATAGTCAAGGAGATTGATATGGTGTAAATGTATGAGCTACTTCCAGTTCTGTGCCTGTCCTTGAGATTCATACCTCTGTCTATTATGTTCAAAACTTCTGTCTAATGGTCTGTCAATCCAGTAATTGATGTGTGATGCTTAACTTTGATTATGACTTACTTACATGACTGCATGGTTAAACAAGTCCCATACAGTAAGACTTTTAGATGGTGTTTCACTTTTAGAAAAAATATAAAAAGGGCTCAACTTTTCAACTTTTTGTAATTGTATGGGTTACTACAAAGAAAAGTCTTCAATTGTCATCCTGAAAAAAAAAAGAGAAAAAAAAAATGAGGGGAGTTTTTCCACTGCTGCTGAAAATGTTTGACCCGAGGACAAAATGGCGGTTAACTCTGAAACGCTCCTCCCTCTGTGTCTCCCCGCAGGTTCTGGCTGCGTCGGATGGAGGTAAGATGGCTGCTGCCTCTGCCCAGCTGGGGGTGGGGTGGGGGGCTGGTTTTAGGATGTTGGGGGTACACACCCTGCGCCCCTCTGTTCTGTGCACGGTCAGCTGCTGCAGGATGCACCACCCAGCTAAGCCTTTTTCAGTCGTCTTCACCCGGACCCAACACAGCAGTTTAACCGGTGCCACTTCAAAATTAAGGTGACATGAATTGCCATGTACTGATAAGCATTGTGTACATATTTGTGCATCATTAATTCACGTTAACAACGTGCATTAGTCAATGCCAATTCATGTACCTTATTGTAAATTGCCCGGTTTGTTTTCATGCGAGATGTGATTTCTGGATATCGTCCATAATCAGTTTGGGGTATCTGGAGCGCTGCTAGTGTTAGCATGCGAGCGTGTGACTGCCGGCCTCTCACCCTGCCCTAATCTGATCAACCGCTGCCCCGGCTTTCTCTGCAAGTCTGCTGACTGTTTGCATTTCCTAATGTTAATCTGCAATAACCAAGACCGAAGATGGATATCTTATATTAGTCGCTGCTTTACACGGCATTTTATTATTTCACTTTTATATCCGTTGTAGAAAAACTATTACGGGACTGTAGACATTGTGAAAATATGTTTCCTAGCACTTGGCATGTTTACATTTATAATGCACTTGAGCATTTTGCAAATGCTCGTATACAAATAATAATAAAAAAAAACTCACCCTGTGAAACATCACCTTGGTGCATTCTGGGAAATCCTGCTGTGAACCCAGAGGCTCATGGACCAGGGTCATTGTTAGTTATTGTTTCCATGGAGACACTCAGGTCTGGAGTTGCCCTGTCCTGGGCAGATACGGTTACCTCTCTGTGGGAGACCACTGTCTTTTTTGGTTTTTGGCACCTGGTTAACTGCTTTACTCAGTCTGGAGGGCATAGTGCTTTATTGGTATTGGACTGTGTTTTTACAAAAGAGAGTCCATCAGCTAGAAGGTGTACACACGTATGACCAGCTAGAAGGTGTACACGTATGACCAGCTAGAAGGTGTACACACGTATGACCAGCTATACAGTGAACGGGTGCATAGGATCAGCTGGTAGGAGAACAGACACGTAAGATCAGCGATACGCTGAACAGACACGTAAGATCAGCGATACGCTGAACAGACATGTAGGATCAGCGATACGCTGAACAGACATGTAGGATCAGCTATACGCTGAACAGACATGTAGGATCAGCTATACGCTGAACAGACACGTAAGATCAGCTATATGCTGAACAGACACGTAGGATCAGCTATACGCTGAACAGACACGTAAGATCAGCTATACGCTGAACAGACACGTAGGATCAGCTATACGCTGAACAGACGTGTAGGATCAGCTGGTAGATGAACGCACGTGTAGGATCAGCCGGAAACTGAACAGACGCGTAGGTTCAACTGGTAGGAGTACAGGCGTGTGGGATCAGCTGGTCGGCCTGTAGTGTAGTGGTTATGGTAAAATGACTGGGACACGCAAGGTTGATGGTTCTAATCCCGGTGTAGCCAGAATAAGATCCGCACAGCCTTTGGGCCCTTGAGCAAGGCCCTTAACCCTGCATTGCTCCAGGGGAGGATTGTCTCCTGCTTAGTCTAATCAACTGTACGTCGCTCTGGATAAGAGCGTCTGCCAAATGCCGATAATGTAATATAATGGTCGATGAACAGACGCGTAGGATCAGCTGGTAGATGCGCACATTTGCATGTTGGGTGATAACACTGCTGTGGTTTGTGTGTGAGACTGTGATGTGGTCAGTAGGGTGAGCCTCACTCCCTCTGTTTGCACTTTTGACTGCTGGAATCTCCCACTGTGACATATGGAAAATGCGCTCTGTGTGTACTCTTAGGGATGCTATGAGGTGTGTGAAAGTCTACAATAGAACGTAAGTGTGTGGGTGTGTGTGTGTGTGGTAGTAATTGAAAGTTTGTTCAGACAATCTTCTGTTGTCTGAATACAAAGTTCAAGGTGTACAGTGCTGGGAATAAGTTGCGTACAGACGTTGCGTGTCTGTATGTGTTTGGGGAGTATGTATGTATGTGTGTGTGTGAGAGAAAGAGGGGAAGAAGATAACGTGAGAGTTAGGTTTGTATTCTTCCTTGGCTTCTTCTAAATGTAAGAGCTGTGTGTGTGTGTATGTGTGTGTGTGATGGATAGAAAGTGAGGTAGGTGTGTACATTAGATCTGAGTGTGTGCATGAACATTTGCGTGGATGCGTGTGTGTTTGAGAGAGCGAGAGAGAGACCAGGTGTGTGAGAGTGTGGTATTACTCTGTGTGTAGAGCTGAATGTGTGTATGTATGATGTGTGTGTATATTCTCACTGTGTGTGTTACTCTGTGTAGAGCTGAATATGTGTGTGTGTGTTACTCTGTGTGTAGAGCTGAATGCGTGTGTGATGTGTGTGTATATTTTCACTGTGTGTTACCCTGTGTGCAGAGCTGAATGTGTGTGTGTGTGTGTGGTGTGTGATGTGTGTGTGTGTGTGTGTGTGTGTATATATATATTCTCACTGTGTGTTACTCTGTGTGTAGAGCTGAATGTGTGTGTGTGTATATATTCTCACTGTGTGTGTTACTCTGTGTGTAGAGCTGAATGTGTGTGTGTGTGTGTGGTGTGTGGTGTGTGATGTGTGTGTCTGTGTGTGTGTGTGTGTGTGTGTATATATTCTCACTGTGTGTTACTCTGTGTGTAGAGCTGAATGTGTGTGTGTGGTGTGTGATGTGTGATGTGTGTGTGTGTGTATATATATTCTCACTGTGTGTGTTACTCTGTGTGTAGAGCTGAATGTGTGTGTGTGTATATATTCTCACTGTGTGTGTTACTCTGTGTGTAGAGCTGAATGTGTGTGTGTGTGTGTGGTGTGTGATGTGTGTGTGTGTGTGTGTATATATTCTCACTGTGTGTGTTACTCTGTGTGTAGAGCTGAATGTGTGTGTGTGGTGTGTGATGTGTGATGTGTGATGTGTGTGTGTGTGTGTGTGTGTGTATATATATTCTCACTGTGTGTGTTACTCTGTGTGTAGAGCTGAATGTGTGTGTGTGTATATATTCTCACTGTGTGTGTTACTCTGTGTGTAGAGCTGAATGTGTGTGTGTGGTGTGTGATGTGTGTGTGTGTGTGTGTATATATTCTCACTGTGTGTGTTACTCTGTGTGTAGAGCTGAATGTGTGTGTGTGTGTGTGTGTGTGTGTGTGTGTGTATTCTCACTGTGTGTTACTCTGTGTGTAGAGCTGAATGTGTGTGTGTGGTGTGTGATGTGTGTGTGTGTGTGTGTGTGTGTGTATATTCTCACTGTGTGTGTTACTCTGTGTGCAGAGCTGAATGTGGCAGAGGCGGAGGGGCGGGGCAGTAGCCACAGCCTCAATAGCAACTCCAGCCTTCCCAGCATGCAGTGCGGGAACAGCCCTGTGGGCAAGGTGGCCAGCTGGGCCGTCAGCTTCGAGCGGCTCCTGGAGGACCCCACCGGCGTGCGCTACTTCACGGTGAGCCGACCCCTGAACCCTGACCTTTCACACCAGTACTGGCATAAACCCACAGCCTCTGCACAGGTGTCTGAATCTCCCAAATCTACTCTCTCTACACATGCACTCCTCTATTCTGCTCTTCTCTAGGGCTCAGTCCGATCGCTTACTTTATCCTTCCTCATCTCCTCGCTCCTTGACGGACCCAGAAATATTGATCGAGGTCTGCCATCTTTCAGGGTTAAATCCTTAAATCCTTGATGGGGCTGGGAACGAGAAAGCTAGGAGGCTCCCCGAGGATTCTTGAGCACGGAAACACTAGCACATCCTTTGCAGATAGTCGTTTTTGGAACGCGTGATTTGTGAACAATTGACCCGTGGAAGCGCCTTTACATTACAGGAATGGCATTTGGCAGACGTTCTTATCCAGAGCGACATACAGTTGATTAGACTAAGCTGGAGACAATCCTCCCCTGGAGCAATGCAGGGTTAAGGGCCTTGCTCAAGGGCCTTGCTCAAGGGCCCAACGGCTGTGCGGATCTTATTGTGGCTACACCGGGGATCGAACCCCCGACCTTGCGGCTCCCAGGCACATAGTGTACCTTAACTGCTATGCTACAGGCCGCTCCAGACATATGTAGTGTGGCTCTATTGCCTGCTGTTCTCTCTCAGTTTGTGTGTGCAGGTAAAACACCTCTCCCCTGTATGTCTGGAATTGTTGTGGCTTCAGACTGGCTCTTGAAGGAGCAGCCAAGGACCTGGAGCGTCTGCCTCGCAAACCGTAACTGCGATTCCTCCGTCCACGCTTCCTTTCCTGGGTGCAAGGAAAGGAGGCAAGGAGGGGAAACGATGAACGAGGTCAAAAATAACTGGAAAGAGCCCCTAGTCTTTACCTTTACCTTTTATAGGTTTACTTGAGAGTAGGGGTGGCCTGTAGCGTAGTGGTTAAGGCCCTTGCGGGACCCACAAGGTCGGTGGTTTGATCCCCGGTGTGTTGCCGCAATAGGATCCGCACAGCCGTTGGGCCCTTGAGTAATCCTGCATTGCTCCAGGGGAGGATTATCTCCTGCTTAGTCCAATCAACTGTAAGTCGCTTTGGATAAGAGCGTCAGCCAAATGACATATAATGTAATGTAATGTTCTCTACTGTTCAGCCTACTCTACTCTTCTCTTCTCTACTCTTATCTGCTATTTAGCGGATACCGTTCTTCAGATCAATTTGCGATGCGAACACAAGTGCTGATATCTCTACTGAAGTGCATCGGTTCCCCAGCAGGGGGGAGTAGAGGCCCGGGAGAGAGACCGTACGTGCCAGAAGTGCAGACTCCGTTGACAACTTCTATTCAACTACCATATTAAACATTCAACAAAGCGATACAAACGAGAGCAAAACGTCTCTAATGAACATCATACTAGGCCACAGGTTTGTAGTTCGGTGTTATAACTGAAAGGCTGTGGGCCGTTTTACACACTGTCACGAGTGAAGCTCGTGAACCGGAATCGCCTTAGTGAAACCCAGCTGCTTTTATTTAGTAAATAAAAGGTAAACACTCCTCACCTGAGGGGACACGACACAGCCTACTGAAACTGGGGAGATATTGATTATGAAAATCCATCATAAACCATTTGCCAAAAAATTCAAAATCCATTTGTCAAAATCTACATCAGTGTAAATCTTTAATAGTGGAATAATGAGTAAAAGAGCATGCTGGTTTTTTCAGTTTCTGGGCAGGGTAAAACAAAATAAATGAAGCTAAGTAAAAGCTTTGACATTTCCTTCAGCGCGGACTATCCGCGGTTGGCATGTTTTTGCGGATCCTTGCCATGCTGATTCTCCTGGTATCGGCTGAGGGTGATGTTTTGTTTCTCTCCTTTTTCTCCGAAACTCGTAATGAATCGCCGCCCTCAGGATAACGGGGGGGTCCTGGGTCCTGGGGGAGGTTGCCGGAGTGAGTCATGATTCTCCGCGGCGCGAGTGGGCGCCTGCGATCTCCGCGTTTTCTCCGAGGGGGCTTGTCGGGGTGGGGGGGCTGTGCGAGATTAGCTTGATTAGGCAACTCCATGGCGACAGAACCTGGTTCCCGTACGAGCTCAAACTGAATTCATTAGTGCCGCGTCATGACTCAACACTTTGCGACGTTTTGTTTTACAGATGGTGAAAATAATTTGATCACTGCGGTAATTAATTCCCTTCAAGTGCAAATGAGCATCAATATTTATAGAGATGCTGTACCCAGTCATGCGCGGAAATTCATAGATGTTTATTTTTTCCATGAGTGTTACGTTCTTAAGATTATTTTTTAACAATGTTACATTTGTTCATCTGTATTCCGAAGCATCAACAGCAGCGTTTCAAACGTAGACTGTAGACACGTTATGTTACCCACTGACTGTCCATGCGCTCATGAAAAGAGTTTTGAAACCCGGAAAGTCAAGTTCACTGGGGCCGCCATGTTGTCCAGTTTGGAACCAGAGACTGCGCAGTAGGGAAGCCGATGCGGCTACTCCGCTAACCGCATAAAATGGTGGTGTAATCTGCCCCTGGGTCGTATCGCTATACCGTCCTAATAACCGAATAATATAAAAAAAATCTGCAAATTGATAGAGATTAGATGAACAGTACCATTGATTTACATTGAAAACGGGTCTGGATAACCTAAACTGGAGCCAAGCGTAGTGGCACTAGTGAGCACCATCTCTCAGCATCACCAGTGAATGAGCTTTAAAAAAATAAGGCCGGTTTTGGTTGCTTGGTTCCAGTACTTTGGAAAACGGCTAATCCGTGTATCCTTGTTGTAGGTTAGCCACACAACCAGCTGTTGCGGGAAACTGTGTTTGGGCTGTCAGAATGCGGGCATTTGCTGATGACTGATTTCTGAACGCTGTCACTGAAATGCGGTGTGCCATTACTGGACCAACTTTGGCTGCTGATAGATTTGCTGTCATTTATGCTGTCTTATATTACAGAGTACGACATACAAAAAAAAAAAAAGAACCAAACGCCATGCTAAAATTACGTTCCAGTTGTATCGTCACCCTTCATATCCAACACTGGACCGACAAGGTCATGATTTACGGCTAGTTTCGCATTCTGTGCTGCGTTTCATATTCAAATTTGTGCCATTTAACAGACTCTCTTATCTAGAGCGACTCCGTACAGTATGAATTATTTACAGGCAGTCCTTTTACAGCAGAGTGCCTTACTGAAGAAATTCAGGTCAAGTGCCTTTAGCTCAAGGGTTTGCACCAGTCGTGCCCCACCTGGGAATTCAACACACAACCTCAGCTTCATGAGCCTAGTTTCCCCATTGTTAC
The DNA here is from genome assembly GCF_963514075.1 of Conger conger. Lineage (NCBI taxonomy): Eukaryota > Metazoa > Chordata > Actinopteri > Anguilliformes > Congridae > Conger > Conger conger. Next base: position 4,979,013 of record NC_083762.1, on the reverse strand, counting down.
ACTACACTTCCACCCCCTGCTCTTATCTGGCCTGGAAACCTCCAGAAATTAAATTACAGTGCATTCAAGCATGAGGGGACTGAGCATACCTGAGTCAAATACGTAATTGTTTTGGATTGAAATACTTCTGGTGGCGGCACGGATGGGTAGCACTGTCGCCTCACAGCAAGGAGGTCCTGGGTTCGAATCCTGGTCGGCCCGGGGCCTCTCTGTGTGGAGTTTGCATATGACCCTGTTCTGGATAAGCGGGTTCAGATAATGCATAGCGTATTTGGAGCCTATGAAATGCTCTCGTAATCTGCAAACCCCGCCTTCTGGTCCTCTCGGTTGGCTCAGTTGCACCAGGCAAGATCAAACGAGCGCAGAAACGTATTTGAATCCGAAACGATGATGGATTTGACCCAGATACTGTCGCCGTTGAGGGTGGGTGCGAGGGTCAGTCATCTGGCCGCAGGGGTTAAAGGATGTTGTCCCATTTTCGGATCGGTAATCGATCTTGCAGGCCTTCCTGAAGTCAGAGGTGAGCGCAGAGAACATCCTGTTCTGGCAGGCCTGCGAGAAGTTCCGGCAGATTCCGGCCAATCAGAAAGAGGAGGTAAGATGATGGTGGTGGTGATGATGGTTTCACTGAATTTCAAGAAATTAAAACCGGGTGAGAGACATACAAAGACCTATGCCTTATTTAGATCTTTTTCTTGCACAGTAGCTGAAATTTGATGCTGAATATATCATACACATACATGAACAGGTAAAATACACTTCCCAGCACTAATATAGTGCTTCTTGTTATACAGACAGTTTAAAACGATGGGCAGTAGCTGTATATAAATGGCAATCAGAAAGTTTTACTTTGTAAATGACGTCATCTAAGAATGGCGCAAAACTTCTTACCCTGACAATTTCACAGCTGAACTGAAGCACACACGGTCCGAACAATAGACACTGTTTAATGAACACAGAGGCTGATGTTTCCCTGAGGAAGATGTTGTAGACGTCCAAACGTTCACCTCCCTCTTCATTAAATGGTTTGTATTGCTCTGAGATCTCTGCGCTCCGGCTTACCTAACTTCAGGCTCGTCCCCGTGAAATTGTGCAGACGAGGAGTCTATATGTCCTGGCTGTTGAGCACCTATTTAATCCTTGTTTATTTAGCTGGCTCGAAGTGCGTTTGGCATCTCTGCTTTTTAATTTAACTTGTGTCTTTGCTAAGTAGTCATGTCCTCTTTGTGTCACTTAATTCAGCAGATTCCCCATTATGCAAATTACCATGACAATAATATACAAATAACAACACACAAATAATCTCATTGTTTACAACAACTGTGGCGTTGTAGCAAACTCTGGATTACAAACTCTGCATTAATTCATCCAATAAATCTCTCCAACACTGATATTTAAACATGATTGTTGAATTAGCCTAAAATATACCAAAACTGCTTTTTAAATTGTTCAAGCAATCAATCAAGTGAAAATGACATCAATTTTTGAGAAATGGATGAATTTTTAGCCACACCATGATCGTTCTTGTTGTGATTATGAAAGCAGTCGGGCAGAACCAGGCCCTGTCCTGTGAACAGTTTGCACATTCCTACTGGTCAGATGGTGCGTTTCTCATCCATTTTGTCTTCCACGTTCTCGTCAGCATTGTTTCGCTCTCTGCCAGGGGTGGGATCGATTCCATCTCTGCTGAAAGTTGCTGCTGAGACCAGCTGGGACTCTTAAGATGGTCCGAGCTGGTCTGTGGCTGGTCTTAACTTGTCATATCTAGTCTGAGCTGGTCAGAGCTGGTTTGTGGCTGGTCATAACCGGTCATAACTGGTCATAACTGGTCATATCTAGTCTGAGCTGGTTTGTGGCTGGTCATAACTGATTATATCTAGTCAGAGCTGGTCATAGGTATTATGTGGCTAGTTAAATCTGGTCAAAGCTGGTTGATATGGTAAAGCTGGTGGACTAGCTGACAGTTGGTGGATCAGCTCGAAGCTGCAATTTTCAGCAGGGATTTCTAAATTCTTCTCAGGAAATGAAATTTAGTTAATGCACTGCATTTCAGTTCATTGCCCTAATTGACTGAACTGCACTGAAATGGAACAGATCCAAACCTTGCCATCTACAAACTCAAATGATCCGTCTGTTGGTGCATTATTTTCACCTCTCCAATGTCAGGGCTGTTGTCTCGGTATCAGTGAATGTGTCTTGTGGTCATGCATGTGTGGAGTTCACAGTGGAGTTTTTTTAATTTATCTTTTCCTGTTTCATCATGGTGGACTGAACACTTCCTTCCTGTAGCTGGTGCGAGAGGCTCGTTCAATCTACAGTACCTACCTCTCCAGCAGCGCTTCCAGTGCCATCAACATCGATGATACGGCCCGGATCGAGGAGGGGGCCCTGGTGGACCCCAAACCGGACATGTTCAACAAGGCCCAAACGCAGGTGCAGCTCCGGCCTACAATGACTTGACTGAATAACAGATAAACAGACAGACTTCTGTGACAGTTTCTGACAGCTGGTGCTGAGCAATAAATGGTCGCCTTCAATTCTTTTATTTTTTTTTCAATTCAAGAAATTGATTAATTCCCCTAATTCTCCCTGGATATTTTTCGATTTCACTTCAGTTAACGTCCTGTATTGCTGAGAAGCTGCAGGAGGAATCGGGACAGAGATCAGAGTTGGGATTGTGGGTTTGTTTTCCTTCTGAGAAAATGGGCGGAATTGTGTGGTTTTTTCCGACTGGCAGATCTTCAAGCTGATGAAGTTTGACAGCTACACGCGCTTCGTGCGGTCGCACCTCTATCAGAACTGCATGCTGGCGGACGTGGAGGGCAGGCCGCTCCCGGACTTTGCTGCTGGGTCCAGAAGCCCGGCCTACCGGAAGAGCCTCATCGACAGCCCCTCCCCCGGAGACGGCAAGAAGGTAACGCGAACGCTGCCGTGGCAACCGACCGCTGCGGAAACACCGAGTTACTGTATGTCTGAATTTTACTGTTTGTGGGGGCCGCAGACTGGGCCCATTTCCTTAAGTCACATTGATCTGAGCCCTTGAAATGACTTTAAAAAAAAGGCTAACATACTAAGATGTTCTGTCTTGTGTTCTTTTTTTGTTTGTTGTTTTTGCGTATTGCGCCGTGTTTATATTTGATGATTGTCATAATGCAGCCGTGGCAAATCCAGAACTTGATTATAAAGTTTTCTCAACTAATAGCCAATAAGTCAGTGCTCTTATTCTGAGGTATCTACACAGTATATACTTTCCTACTATACGTACAAGCCGCTTCCTTTCAAGGAGTCAAACCTGCCCCCTCAAGGCTGCAAGCCCAGCTCCACATCTATCCACAATAAGATCAGTGCAGCTGTTGGGCCCTTGAGCAAGGCCCTTAACCCCATATTGTTTCATGCTTAGCCTAATAAACTGTAAGTAGCTTTGGCTAAAAGCATCAGCTAAATAATTGTATCATGTAATACAGTGTCATACTATATAGATATAAAGGTGTACTTGCATTAAACTGCACTCTGGCCGATGGCAACAGCTTCATAAAAACAAATGTTGCTTTAGCAATTTCCGATCCAGGAATTAATTCTCCGATTTCAGTTTTCTTGAATTAACATGCGGGGGGGGCTGACTGTGAATGAGGGGGCGGTCCTGGGACCTTTGCCCAAAAGCGGAAAAGCAGGTGTCTCGGAGGACGAGTCCGAGGCAATCTGTCCGTGTGGGACGTGAGATGCACCGCGTCTGACATGAGCGTCTGTCTGCGTGTGTCTGCGCCCGACCCCCCCGGCCCGCTCTCTCCGCAGAAGAAGAAGGTGCGCGCGGGCAAGTCTCTGCCTTTCGACGCCGAGACGGGGCCAGACCGCCGGAGGGCGGTGGGGAAGTCGTCGTCCGACAAGCGCCGCGAGAAGAGGGGATCATGGGGAGGTATGACATCATAGAGGGCGGTGACCTTGATGAGGGGGGGGGGGGTCACGCCGATAATGCAAAAAGACGACGCTCAGTATGACTAAGGCATTGTGGGTGCCGCAGACTGGGCCCAGATCTGAGCCCTTGAAATGACAGCAAACAGAAACCTGGATTCACAGTGGTCTGACCCCTGAAATCATACTGATCTCAGCCCTGAATTCACGCTTAACTGAGCCATGAAATCACATTGAATTGAGCCCTTGAAATGACAGCAAACCGAACCCTGGATTCATAGTGGTCTGACGCCTGAAATCATACTGATCTCAGCCCTGAAATCATACTGATCTCAGCCCTGAAATCATACTGATCTCAGCCCTGAAATCATACTGATCTCAGCCCTGAAATCGCACTGAACTGAGCCCTGAAATTAAACGATCATTGCAGTTGATGCACCTATACCAGCCCTGCTGCCGTTTAGCATTTTGCTGTCATGTCCGCCTCGGAGTCTCAGAGCCGCCTTCTGCCCTCCAGCAGAGTTGCAGGATCACCGCACGATGGTGTCGCGGAGAGAGTCCCAATGCTCCGTCAAGTCCAACAGCAGCCTGGAGCTGGGCTACCTGAGCACCAAGGCAGAGGTGAGCCGGGCAACGTTAGCACGATAGCAGAGGTGAGCCGGGCAACGTTAGCACGAATAGCAGAGGTGAGCCGGGCAACGTTAGCACGGATAGCAGAGGTGAGCCGGGCAACGTTAGCACGGATAGCAGAGGTGAGCCGGGCAACGTTAGCACGGATAGCAGAGGTGAGCCGGGCAACGTTAGCACGGATAGCAGAGGTGAGCCGAGCAACGTTAGCACGATAGCAGAGGTGAGCCGGGCAACGTTAGCACGATAGCAGAGGTGAGCCAGGCAACGTTAGCACGAATAGCAGAGGTGAGCCGGGCAACGTTAGCACGGATAGCAGAGGTGAGCCGGGCAACGTTAGCACGGATAGCAGAGGTGAGCTAGGCTACATAAGCATGAAACCAGAGGGGAGCAAGGCTATGTTAGCATGATCGCAGATGTTAGCCAAGTAGCCGATGTTAGCTGGGCTATGTTGGCCCAAATGCAGAGGTGTGCTAGGTTAACTTGGCACAAGGTGAGCTTGGCTATCTTAGCATGAAAGGAGACGTGAGCGTGGCTATATTAGCACAAAGTGCTCGAGTGTCTGGAGAGTGAAAGCCAAAGTGTGTGTGCCTGAATGCTTCCCTGAGTGAGTGAGTGAGTGTGTGTGTGCGTGTGTGTGTATTTGTAATTTGCCAGATTTTGTCCAGGTTCTCGGTATACTGTTGGTCCCATTGAAGAGAAAGGGGGTAGAAACAAACCAGGAGAAATGTAAGTCCTTCAAAATCTCTTTAGCTCCCATTTTCAAGAGCCATTCTTATCCATCCTCGAAATATCTGCCATTTTCCCCGGGCAACAGGGACAGAGAATGGCCTTTAGAATCTAAATGTGAACATTATTATTGATGAGCCAGCAGGTGTGAATCGTGAAATATACTTTACCTTCTGCTCCCTTTTTCTTACACAACATGAATGTAAAGTCCTTACTGAGCCCTGTGACATGCAAAATGTCATGGTCTGCACTTTTTTTTTTTTTTTTTTGGCACCATATGTTTTTGTACTTTTGTAAGAAGCGGTCAAACCTGGCCTTATCTTTCACTAAGCCCAGGATATTGAGTTTTTGCTGTAATTACACGCGTAGGTCCCACTGAGATGTACACGCGATCACATTCCGGCGGTCTGTTAATGAGAGTTAACGATCTTACAGGTCGTTACACCGAATGCCCTGTTGTGGTGGGGAGGCATCAGCCTGTTCCAGATTTTACGGAACAAAAACAAAATGTCCTCCGTTCTCTGTGACATTACAGCGCTGTCTGCCTCCCCCCTCCCTCTACCCCTCCCTCTACCCCTCTTTCTGTCTTTTTTCTCCGCTCACCTTTTAACTTCTCTCACCTTGCTTCCTTTACATCCTTTAATCTCCCTACTTCCATCTCTCTCTCCTTCCCTCTTTCTCTCTCTCTCCCCCTCCCTCTCTCTCCCTCTCTCTTTCTCTCCCTCTCTCTTTCTCTCCCTCCCTCTCTTTCTCTCTCTCCCTCTCTTTCTCTCTCTCCCCCTCCCTCTCTCTCTCCCTCCCCCTCCCTCTCTCTCTCCCCCTCCCTCTCTCTCTCCCTCCCCCTCCCTCTCTCTCTCCCTCCATCTCTTTCTCTCTCCTCCTCCCTCTCTTTCTCTCTCCTCCTCCCTCTCTGTCTCTCCCTCCCTCTCTTTCTCTCTCTCCCCCTCCCTCTCTATCTCTCTCTCCCCCTCCCTCTCTTTCTCTCTCTCCCCCTCCCTCTCTCTCTCCCCTTCCCCCTCCCTCTCTTTCTCCCGCTCCACCTCCATTCTATCTCTTCCCCTCGCTGACCCCCCTAACTCTCTCCCTCCCTCCTCACTCAATCCCTCCCACTCTCTCATCCTCTCTTTCCCTCTCTTCTCCCTCTCTCCCTCCCCTCCCTCACTCATCACCCCCCCCCCCCCCCTCTCTCTCTCCCCCCTGCAGAATGGGCGTTCCAGCCCTCGTTCTCAGGATCCGGATCGGCTCGGCATCCCGGGCCGGGCGGAGAGGTACTGCTGTGTGTTCCTCCCGGACGGGACGGCCTCCCTGACCCCGGCGCGGGCCGGGGCCTCCATACGGGACATGCTGGAGGGGCTCTGCCGAAAGAGGGGCTTCCCCCTCAGTGATGTCATCATCTACCTGCAGAGCAAGGACAAAGTGAGGACCGCCCGCTCTCACACACACACACACTCACACACACACTCACTCACACACTCACTCACACACACACACACACACACACACACACACACACACTCACACGCACGCACACACACACACACACACACACACACACACACACACACACACACACACACACACACACACACACACACACACACTCACACTCACACTCACACATACACATACACACACACACACACACACAGATATACACACACATGCACCCCTGAACATCTCTCTCAAACACTGATTGCTGTTGGTGTGTGAGTGTGTGTATGAATGGGTGAATGAGAAGCATCAATTGTACAGCGATTTGATAAATGCAGACCATTTACCACACACACACCTCTCCCTCCCTCTCTCTCTCTCCCTATCCCTCTCTCCCTCCTCTCTCTCTTTCTCCCTCTCTCCCTCTCTCCCTCCCTCCCTCCCTCCCTCCCTCCCTCTCTCCCCCTCTCCCTCCCCTCCTCCCCCCAGGTCTCGCCCCAGCAGCCCCTGTCTCTGGACCAGGACAGCGCTGTGCTGAGGGACCAGCAGGTTTCTCTGGAGCTGCGGGTGACCTTTACGTGAGTCTGGAGGCCCTGGCTGGCCTTTTCACATCCGCGTTAGTTCCTCTGCTTTCTCCGTTAATTACACTCCCTCTGCGTCCCGTTTCTTTGCTCAGTTTTCCCCCGCAGGCTGTGTTGAGTTGAGGTTAGTTGAGTAGCCTGTTCGAATGTCTGACACTGATCTGCGACTCTCCGATCCTCTGTGTTTCAGTCCTCCTAATGGCAGAGATCACAAAATTAAACCCTGTTCTCCCTACTGAAAATTAAATCTGGCACCATGCTGGGTGGTTTAAGATGGGTTTTGAACACTTCTACTTTAACCAACCACAGATCAGCTATGACCAACTGGTTTAGTTTGACAAATCCTGCTTTGTGGGTTTACTCAGTGCAGTTATCCAGCTCACTCAGTAATCCTGCGTTGTGGGTTTTACTCAGTGCAGTTATCCAGCTCACTCAGTAATCCTGCTTTGTGGGTTTACTCAGTGCAGTTATCCAGCTCACTCAGTAATCCTGCGTTGTGGGTTTTACTCAGTGCAGTTATCCAGCTAACTCAGTAATCCTGCTTTGTGGGTTTTACTCAGTGCAGTTATCCAGCTAACTCAGTAATCCTGCTTTGTGGGTTTTACTCAGTGCAGTTATCCAGCTAACTCAGTAATCCTGCTTTGTGGGTTTTACTCAGTGCAGTTATCCAGCTAACTCAGTAATCCTGCTTTGTGGGTTTCACTCAGTGCAGTTATCCAGCTAACTCAGTAATCCTGCTTTGTGGGTTTTACTCAGTGCAGTTATCCAGCTAACTCAGTATTCCTGCTTTGTGGGTTTTTACTCAGTGCAGTTATCCAGCTAACTCAGTAATCCTGCTTTGTGGGTTTTACTCGGTGCAGTTATCCAGCTAACTCAGTAATCCTGCTTTGTGGGTTTTACTCGGTGCAGTTATCCAGCTAACTCAGTAATCCTGCTTTGTGGGTTTTACTCAGTGCAGTTATCCAGCTAACTCAGTAATCCTGCTTTGTGGGCTTTACTCAGTGCCGTTATCCAGCTAACCCTTCCCGCATCGGCAGGTTTAAGCTGGAAGTTGTCAGCAGGGCCGTGAAACGTGTGTAGGTCTGTGTATAAACGGGTGTGGTGTGTGTGCCCCCTGCAGTTTGGAGTTGGCCTTCATGGGGAAGGCGATGGGGATTATGGTGAAGTCCAGCAAGACCCTGATCCACGCCCTCTCCTCCGTGCTGCAGAAGCACCACCTCCGGCCCAATGATGTCATCGTCACCATGGTGAGACGTGAAAGTCTTAATTCAATTTTCAGTTCAATTAAATTTGATTTGTTTAGTTTTGTTTAGTTAAAAAATATATAGATTTTATACAGAGGCACTGTCGCGATGATGTTCCCTGTGGAAATGCAAACGAATTAGAGAGAGTTAAGCAAAAAGCAATTGTGAACCTGCCTTTATTTTTACACGAGTGATGCGCAAGATTACGGTTAAATCTGTCCCCGTTCATGGTCTTTAAACAGAGGTGACTGCAAAAGGCCGTTTGCTTTGAAAAGAGGACCATTAGACGCCTCTGTTGACTCTTTACACTCATGACGTGGTCCTGTCGTGGGAGGTTTGGCTGTTGTGTGCCTGAAAATGTTCCCTTTATGTGCACATTGTGCCTGCCAATCACTGGAACCTCTTCCATTCTGTCTGTTTTCCAACTGCCCTTCTTACTTTGTCTCGAACCAGACAGAACAATTTTTCTTGCCTTTTTGATTTCGTAATCACTGAAAGTATTGGTCTGTCTGGTAAGAATGGGAAGGGAGGTTGAAGGAAAAGTGGGACGGAATAGACTGTATATTGAAAATGCCGTTACCTTTTTGTTTGCTGTGGACTTGCACTCAGGCCCTGAAAGTACAGCTATATAGAGCGTACGCTAGAAAGTGTTGCTTGTGTCGAAAGCGTTGCGAGACTGACAACGTAACCACCTAAATGATTAATTTCATGTTCGGTTATAGTGAAATGGTTGCCTACACATAGAGGATGCACTGCTAAGACCTCACCTGAGAAGAGCGAGCAGACCAAATGATAGTTTCGCAAAACTGCTTTTCTTTTTGGCGACGGTAGGAAAGCTAAGTTCTGAATGTGTGCTTTAGAGGTTCTACAGCAAGCAAAACGTGACCCGTTACTAGGCAACAGAGATATTCAAGGGCCCGAGCAGTTCGCCAACCGACGGCGGCACCTTGACCCCGCTCTCTCCGTTTGCCCTTTCACTCCAGAGCGGGAGCAAGGAGCCTCTAAACCTGAACATGACCGTTTTCTCTCTGGCCAACAAGACGCTGGTCCTGGACCACGTGAAAGGTGAGTGCCCAGCGCCGGGTGTTTAATTATTAACGCTGTTTACCCGTCTCCGCTGGCAGTGGGTCGAACCCAGGCCACAGGCATTGTGGGAAATTAACCTTTATTTCCTCTTTTTAAAAGTCAACTAACCCCCCCCCCCCCACTCGTATTGTTACATCACTTCACAGTTGTTTAGCTGATGCTTTTACCCAAAACCTACAGTTGATTTGACTAAGCCCGGAGCAATGTGGGGTTGAGGGTCTTTCTGGAGCTTCACGGATGGTCCACGGCTGCACGGATCTTATTGTGGCTACACTGGGGTTTGAACCTCCAACCTTCGCGGTCCCAGTCAAGCACCTTCTGTGCAGTGGACGTCAACGTCAGGTTCGGCTCTAAACCCTGGTCAAATGGGTAATTGTTCTGGATTCAAATACTTTTCTTTGCTCGATTGATCTTGCCTGGTGTAATTGAGCCAATCAAGAGGCAGGGTTTGCACTTTTTGAGGATATTTCATAGGTTCCAGTTGGTTCCAACAGCCTAGTGGCTGAGTAACTGGGACCCGGAGGATTATAAGATCCACACATCTGTTGGGCCCCTGAGCAAGGCCCTTAATTCCACATCGTCACTGGGGGGATTGTCCCCTGCTTAGTCTAATCAACTATAAGCTGCTTTGGATAAAAGCGTCATCTAAATGACTCTATGCTCTGCTCGCTCACCAGCCCCTCTGGGAGGAGCGAGGGCATCGCCTCACATCCCCCCACATCCCCCCACACCGCCTCACATCTCCTCACATCCCCGCACATCCCCTCACATCGCCGCACATCCCCTCACATCCCCTCACATCGCCTCACATCTCCTCACATCTCACATCTCCTCACATCTCCTCACATCTCCTCACATCTCCTCACATCTCATCTCCTCACATCTCGCATCCCCTCACAGCGCCTTACATCTCCTCACATCTCCTCACATCTCCTCTCATCTCCTCTCATCTCCTCTCATCCCCTCACATCCCCGCACATCCCCGCACATCCCCTCACATCCCCTCACATCGCCTCACATCTCCTCACATCTCACATCTCCTCACATCTCACATCTCCTCACATCTCCTCACATCTCCTCACATCTCCTCACATCGCCTCACATCGCCTCACATCTCCTCACATCTCCTCACATCCCCTCACATATCATCTCCTCACATCTCGCATCCCCTCACAGCGCCTTACATCTCCTCACATCTCCTCACATCTCCTCTCATCTCCTCTCATCCCCTCACATCCCCTCACATCGCCTCACATCGCCTCACATCTCCTCACATCGCCTCACATCGTTTCTCTTCTCCTCGTCTACAGAGAGGGCGGGGATCTGTGCCTCCTGTCCCGTTTCTGAAGGCCTGCAGCATGCTCACCACTACCACTGCTCACCACTCCCACTGCTCACCACTACCACTGCTCACCACTGCTCACCACTACCACTGCTCACCACTGCCACTGCTCACCACTGCTCACCACTGCCACTGCTCACCACTGCCACTGCTCACCACTGCCACTGCTCACCACTACCACTGCTCACCAATACCACTGCTCAGCACTGCTCACCACTCCCACTGCTCACCACTGCTCACCAATACCACTGCTCACCACTCCCACTGCTCACCACTGCTCACCAATACCACTGCTCACCACTACCACTGCTCACTACTGCTCACCACTACCACTGATCTCCACTGCCACTGCTCACCACTGTAAAACGGCCTGTAGCGTAGTGGTTAAGGTAAATGACTGGGACACGCAAGGTCGGTGGTTCTAATCCCCGGTGTAGCCACAATAAGATCCGCGCAGCCGTTGAGCCCTTGAGCAAGGCCCTTAACCCTGCATTGCTCCAGGGGAGGATTGTCTCCTGCTTAGTCTAATCAACTGTACGTCGCTCCGGATAAGAGCGTCTGCCAAATGCCAATAATGTAATGTAAAACCATGCAATTGTGCGGATCCCTGGGGTTTCATGTGTTCAAGGCGATTGATGTCCAGCAGAGAAAAGGACAACAGAAAAAATAACTATATGGCCACTTTTACAGTATATCGGTAGTTCCACAAATTCTCTTGCAGGGAAATTAGATTATATGAAGTATAATTCTATTAAATTAGATTACTTTACAATACACTAATGACCCCAGAAGGAAATGCTCATAGCTGTTTTTTCCTTAAAAATCAAACCCTCTCTCATGGCTTACCTTACCTTGTAGCTGAAAGGATGCAGGTCCTCCTGCCCTTGTTAATGGTGAATTTTTATTCATTATATCTTAGAAGTAATGTCAGGGGTACAAGGGGCTGTTTGCACGTGTGTGGATACCCTGTATGAGCAGTACAATGTGGGTCTTAAATTACAGCCCAGTTTGCTTTCTACGAAAGGCTGTTCTCAGAGCATTTTACTGTTTTTTTCAAATTCAGAATAGATGGGCCTGCACAGCCCATTGTGTCGGAGTTCTCCGGGTGTGCAGCACTTTGTGATCGGTACCAGTAGATCACCGTGACACAACGTGGTCGCCCGTACGGTCCTGTACGGGGAACGTGAACACGGACGGCGATCTCAGCTCAGTTAACGTTGAGGAATCTGCCGGGGAAGAAACCCCTTTCAGGCGTAGCCGCGGCGCTCCGGCTTGGCGGCTGTGGTTGACAGCTGTCGCTGTTCCTTTGGCTGCTAACGCCTGTGGAAGTGCGCGGGATGACGGCTGTGAACGTGAGCTATTCTTATCACGGGCGACCTAACGGCGACAGGCACCGTCCCCCGCCATTATCGTTTGACGCATTCTGCCTGAAGAGTTCGATCTTACCTCAGGACTAAGAGCGAAAGCAGTCGCATTTGTGTCAGCGCAGAGGCCGCCGTCTTTTGATTGGTTAGATTGTATTGCATTATTGTCAGGCTATTGAAGGGGGGCATTCTGTCCATCGATTGTGTCGGCAGTAAGCGTTCTCGTAGCAATTGGTGTCGACTCGCGTGACAAATGTCCTATAGGTGTGGCTGAGGTCGGATTGGCTAAGGCTTTGTTCTGGTTTCCTTTTGCAGGTAAAGAACAGGCAGGTTCCCCAAAACTCCCCTCCCAGGCCTCCACGTCTCAGGTGAGTTTTGGGGTCACAGCTACGGGTAAAAAAAAAAAAACCCAAAAAAACCTGAAAAAAAATCTCCAGGCTCAGGGCGTCGCCCGTCTCCAGGCAATCCGCTCTCCCGTCTCCGTGGTGACAGCGTTTATTTTTAACCCCGCCCAGGAGGGACTGGCGGACCCAGACGGGACCGGGAAGCCCCTCCCCTCCGCGGCGGTCAAGAACCGAACCGGATCCAAGTCCAAGAACCCGGCGGTTCGGAAGGCGTGCGACATAGACGGTAGGTCTGGGCTGACGCCGGCGGGTCGTGAACCCGTGCCTGCCCGGCGTGGAGTCGTGAGCTGTCATTGTGAACATCACAACCTCTCGCTCAGGGTTCATCGCGTTACAGATATGAGCTGCGTTTTTAAACAATCTCCATTTCCCCCCCCCGAGTGTCCCGCTCTCCATAGCAGAATAATGCATCGGACAATAAACGGTTTGTCTCGCCGTAACAGCCCTGCGTCACAACCTTTTGATCCGTCCTCTAAATTCAGTTTGATTTGATGCCCCGGGGAGCAGTTGAATGTCCCGCAGTGCATTGTGGGATTGCGAAGGCTACAGCGAAGGCTGTCGCTCCAGATCAGGGGATTGGATGGCAGTCCATGCGCGAGCGAGCTGTAGGATGGAGAAAGCAAAGCTTTCTAAAATAACACCATGTACAGTATCTGGGTTTGAATTCACGGATAACTATGTTGATCGTTTTCTAGGAGAGGAGATAAACTGAGTATTGATCACTCGCTCTCTTGATGTGTTCCTCTCTTACGCCACCACCGTCTTAAATGTAATTGATCGGATGGGGTAACAAATTTAAATTGTCAAGCAAACAGTACCTTAAAACAAGCTAATATTTTCAACTTCCGAGAGAAAATGGAGATTCTCCAGACAAAGTTTAATCTATGTCTGCAAAACCCAGCCAATTTTAGTGAAGGACTAAATTTAATCTATGTCTGCAAAACCCAGCCAATTTTAGTCAAGGACTGAGTTTAATCTATGTTTATAAAACTGGCCCCAGGTCTCATTACAAGACTAAAAGACTTAAGAGTAAGGGTTAGGGTTAGGGTAACGGTTAGGGTAACGGTTAGGGTTTAGGATAAGGGTTAGGGTAAGGATAAGGGTTAGATTAAGGTTTAGGATAAGGTTTAGGGTAAGGTTTAGGATAAGGGTTAGGTTAAGGTTTAGGGTAAGGGTAAAGGTTTGGATAAGGGTAAGGTTTAGGGTTAGGGTAAGGTTTAGGATAAGGGTAAGGTTCATCCAGAATGCAGCAGCTCGTCTGGTCTTCAACCTTCCCAAATACTCACATGTCACCCCCCTGCTTACTTCCCTCCACTGGATGCCTGTCATGGCTCGCATCAAATTCAAAACATTGGTGCTAGCCTTCCAAGCAGTTAAAGGGTCTTCCCCAGCTTATCTGCAAAAAATCATCAGACCCTACACCCCTGCCAGACCTCTTCATTCAGCCTCCACAGGCCGCTTGGCACCTCCCCCTCTCAGAACCTCCAACTCACGCTCACAACTACTGTCTGTTCTGGCTCCACGGTGGTGGAACAAACTCCCCGTTGAGGTCAGAACTATAGAATCTCTCCCCACCTTCAAGCGCAAGCTGAAGACACACCTCTTCAAGCAGAACCTCTCCCCATCCCTCCCTACCTCCCTGTGAACCTTCATTGTTGTCTCTGTGACTTGCTTTGTGTATTGGTATTTTTAGTTGGCTAGGTAAGCAGTGTTTGGATAGTTAACTTTGGTGACTTTTGCTGTTTGTTTGTTTGTTTGTTCAAAAAAAAAAAATGGCCCTTGTCCTTCTCTTTGTTGTACAGGTAGCAGTTGAAATTGTACTTACCTCTAGGGTCTTTGAGCGAACTTATCCCTGGTTATGGGTATGCACTTTGTTGTACGTCGCTCTGGATAAGAGCGTCTGCCAAATGCCAATAATGTAATGTTTAGGGTACAGGTAAGGATAAGGGTTAGATTAAGGTTTAGGGTAAGGTTTAGGATAAGGGTTAGATTAAGGTTTAGGATAAGGGTAAGGTTTAGGGTTAGGGTAAGGTTTAGGATAAGGGTTAGGGTAAGGTTTAGGATAAGGTTTAGGGTAAGGGTAAGGCTAAGGATTAGATTAAGGTTTAGGATAAGGGTAAGGGTTAGGGTAAGGTTTAGGGTAAGGTTTAGGGTAAGGGTTAGGGTAAGGTTTAGGATAAGGGTTAGGGTAAGGTTTAGGATAAGGTTTACGGTAAGGTTTAGGATAAGGGTTAGGGTAAGGTTTAGGATAAGGGTTAGGGTAAGGTTTAGGATAAGGGTTAGGTTAAGGTTTAGGGTAAGGGTAAAGGTTTGGGTAAGGGTAAGGTTTAGGGTAAGGGTTAGGGTAAGTTTTAGGGTAAGGGTAAGGTTTAGGCTTGTTAAGATGGTTATTTTGCGGTGTCTGAGTGTGCTCTGAAGGCTCTCTCTCCTCTCGCCTGCCGGTAAGGGTTGATAGATCTCATCTCGAGGACGCAGTGCTTCCGCGTGGAGGACCAGCGGGGCCTGCTTCGGAAGGAGGACCTGGTCATCCCGCCCTTCCTGATGCTGTCGCTCGACCAGTGCCGGGACCGCGCCGGGGAGGAGGAGGGGGAACGCCGGGCCGAGACTCCGCCTCCACCGCCCGCCGAGGCCCCGCCCGCCTGCGTAGACTCCGCCCCCACGACGGCCCCGGCCTCCGAGAGCCCGGCGGACGGGGGAGCGGTACCGGAACCGGGAGCCGCGCCGGCGCCGGGTCCAGTTCAGCCGGCCAGCTCACCCGCGTCTCACGTCCGGGGCCCGCCTGTCGGCTCCCGGGAGACGACCGTGTGAGCTCGCCTTTCGCTGGAACGCTTACGGTCTCCGTCCTGTTTCTCCACGACCCTGGTGGTGGCCAGGTCTGCGTGCCTGTAGTAGGCCTACACCACCGCCAACACCCTCGCCCTCGCCCCCGCCCTCCCCCGATGGACACGTTTCATCACAGACTACGATCGCTCACCTCTACTTTCCATTTCTTCTTTTGTAGCCTTTTGAGAAGAAAACTACATTTTGTGGGAAAAATAGGGGGGGGGGGGGGTTACCATGAGGTTGCCAGGGACACTAACACCAACAGTTACATAGTTATATTAGCCAATCATAATGTGCTATTTTAGGTGGGTAATAGGGGTGCTACCCCATTGGATATATGTTTATGAGGACTGTTGGGAGGGTGGGAGGGTGGGGGTGGGTGTAATTTATTAATTGACTTAACTGCTTCAGAGGTCAAAGTGTGGATTCTGCATTGCCGCCCGATGTCACTATTTATTTGGAACAAAGCTGATGGAGACGTGCCTCTGCACTGCTTGGCTCTCGTACTCTTCCTCTTCCTCTTCCTCTTGCACACGTGTGACACCCTGAAGATGTTTGTTCACGCTCCTCTGCATCGGCTTTTGGCGCAGTAAAGATATTCGAGCTGTTTTAGGAATCCACAGTTGGATCGATGTGCGTATACGACCGTGTGTGAAACGGTCTCCTTGGTCATTTCCCCTCCCCTCCCACGGCGAGCACGGAAATGTGCAGTAGATGTGTGTTAAAGCGCCATGGAAGGGGGTTTTATGTACAGTTTGAGACCCTGTTGGAGAGAAACCTTTTGAGAAACTCTTGGCTTTTTCTGTTTGCTTGGACAGGAGCTACCTGAGAGACGGGGGGGGACACAGCCAGTGAAGATAATGTTTTGCTCTGGTTTTTTTTGTCATTATGTTTGTTGTTTGGAGTGCTTATGGTTGAGGTTTTGGCTGTATACATTATCAGACTGTTTAACACTCACCTGCTTGCTGTGATTAGGTATAATGATACCCCTCCCCCACCGCCCCCCTCTCTCTCTCTCCCTATCTCTCTCTCTCTTTCTGATGTATTGTTCTAGTTCGACAGGGCCTCGATGAATTTCATTTCCTCTGGCTCTGAGCCCAATAAACAGAAGCCAGCCTGACTGACTGTTTCTCTCCCTGCCTGTATCCCTCTCCGGCGTCGCGTGAAAGACGGCGTCTGGCATCCGTTATCCCGCCTCGGTTTGACGTTTTCCCGTCGCTTAATTAACCCGCTGCGGCAGTCACGGCGGCCGGGGACGGATTTGTGATGTCATCAAAGTGAGACGTCACCGTCGCTGTGCATTCCCACTGTTTCCAAGGCAGCGCTTTACCGCCTCATCCCTGTGAGATGACGAGCCCGGCCGTTGACGGAGGAGGGGATGACGGATTCCCCGGTGTGCTTGGACAATATTCCACACAAAGCCTCGTCAAAATGAGACGGAAATGGGAATGGAACCTAATTAGCGCTCTCCCGAGCGACATTAATGACCCCGCTGCCCTGTCTGCTCATGAAAATGTCCGTCTTAGTCATTACATTAATTACAATTATTGGCATTTGCTAGATGCTCTTATCCAGAGCGACGTACAGTTGAATAGACTAAGCAGGAGACAATCCTCCCCTGGAGCAATGCAGGGTTAAGGGCCTTGCTCCAGGGCCCAACGGCTGTGCAGTTCTTATTGTGGCTACACTGGGATTCAAAACATCGACCTTGCATGTCCCAGTCCTTTACCTTAACCACTACGCAACAGGCCACCCTACGGGCTGCCGTCTAATTCAG
>NC_083762.1:4954196-4956696 GCF_963514075.1 Conger conger | reverse complement strand
CTTGGATGACAGTCTCTCATTTCACACCAGCGCCCCCCCACCCCTCCCCAACCCCCGTCACTCACCCAGCCAGGGGCTGGAATGTGCCTGTTGATCTGCGCATGAAGTGCCTTCCTATGACTCATGTCTGTGTGAGCGGGGCTCACTGACTGCAGAGGGGGATAAGTGGAGGGTTCTGACACGGCGTGCCTCGGAGGGGAGAGTGTGTGTGGAGTTTCGAGCTCTCTCGGCTCCGTAGCAGGCGAGAGAGCTGAAAAAGGCCGCTCTGACTCATTGAGGAAAAGACTAGAAAGCTATTGATTGGCTTTCCCCAGCCAGTCTTTCAGACACAACAGTTCTTTTAACAAGGTTTTAAGAGGCCAAATAGTCGACACGGGAAGATTTACTGTGGATAGCTTTATTGCGCGGTCGAATCGATGTATTAATTGGTCTCGGAGGACGTATTGCCGTATGAGTGTTTCCCAAAAATATCCGAACTGGTGGAGTTAGTAACTGTCAGTTGCACAAAAGATTGAGTGTGGAGAGATGGGCGTCAAAGTTTGAAATGAGAAGAACTGTTACAGCAGCACAATGTGAGTGTTTCTCAGGCATCATCATTATACTCACAGTGTCTTGTGAGTTTTTGGCCATAAAAACCATTTTGTGGCCTTTTCCAGTTGGGACAATTATGGAAATAAACCATCCATTCATGCAGTATCAAACCAGCTCATTCCTGGTTGGGCGGTACTGGAGCCTATCCCACAATGCATCGGGTGAAAGGCGGGAATACACCTTGGACAGGTCACCGATCTATCGCAGGGCACTCAGACCACACTCAGATCAAGGGCCAGTTTAGAATGAACCTACAGTTAGACTAACCTAATTGTGTTGTGAAAAATAAATGCCTGACATCAAATGGGCTTGTGGCAGCCATATTGTAATATAAAAACTCAATATTACAACTAGATTTGGAGTTCAAGAAGAAATTCTGTTTGCGTGTGAATCATGCAACTAGAGTCCGACTCATTCCACATCTAATTTGCATGGGAAGCTAATTAACTAACTAGCTAACTGTGAGCTGAATGTTCACAAATTGGCCTTGTTACTTTCAAAACTGATCTTGCATGTAATCATAGCTCTTAACGGTCATTATATATGTGATACAGATTTTCCCTCTGACGCATATAAGCTCTGCAGTTAAATATGCATCGTGGCATTGATCTATTGCTCAGTAGTTGTAGTTGTCGTTAGCCGTAATTCTGTTCCAAAACCTCTACAGGTTTTATTTATTTATTTGTTTATAAAGCTACAAATGACTAAGCATAAAATAAATGGTAATGTTACCTCTGCCATGGCAGCCATTGTGTGCCCTGCTGTGTGACTGCATTGCTGTTAAAGCCCTCTACAAACACACCAAATGTTTCTGATAAACTCGACATTATAACCACATATTGGTGACAGAAAATACGTTTGTACAGTTATAGTAAAGTGCCTCAACACCTGGGCAGTTTGTCCCCCTAATTAAATAAAACAATCTATTTACACATGCAGTGTATCGTGTATATACATACACAACTGGATGAGCTGCTGAACCAGACAATTCAATTTTCTGTCTGTGCCGCTGTTTTTTTTTTTTTTTTTTTTTTTACAGAGACACTGTCAAAAAAACGTTTCACAGAAAAACGAGATATGGGACAAATTGGGCACAGACGCAAACTAAAAAAGACCCCCAGGAGGAGGGGGGCAGGGGTGAGAAACGGCTCCCAGTGGGAAGGAATGCTGGGAGAAACCCAGATATAGTGGGAGGCCCTGTCACGCCCTGTAACTCAAAGTGTATCCAGTATTAGTGCTGACTCTTAAGTATGAGCTGACTGTACTGAACAGTAATGGGGAATCTATTTGAGCGCACATACACAAAGTGGTTGGGCAGATTATACTCTGCGGTATTAAACTGACTGGTATGATAGAAGGTCTGAGCATATGACATTCATAACCATATCCCTTTTTCAACCAATCAAAATGGCCGCTATACAATTGTTTTGAGCCCCTATTAAGACCACACTAGATTTTTCGTAATTTTCTCAAGTTCCTCAACCAAGGTCAAGACCCCCTGGTATTTGGGTGGAGCCTCCTCATACTGGGCTGGGGACTGAGGGGGTTAAAAGCTGAATGGGATGAATCCTGGTCTCCGTGGTTGTGTCATGGCAAGACTTGAACCAGGAGAGGGTTGGGTCCGGAGGGAGGGGGAGAGAGGGGAGAGGGGAGAGGGGAGAGGGGAGAGGGGAGAGGGGCAGACTCCACAGGGGCCAGGCACTATTTTAACAGTAGATATGCCCTGGCCCATTTTACGTTTTACATTTTAGTCATTTGGCAGACGCTTTTAATCCAAAAGTCCGTAGATTCTTCCACAAGTTAAAGCATCACATCCATAACTAGTAAAATACACATGAAGTGCTGTTCTAAACAAAAGAATACAGTCATCGTAAGTGCGTTTTTTATTTTATTTTTAAATTTTTTAAGT
>NC_083762.1:4911696-4951696 GCF_963514075.1 Conger conger | reverse complement strand
CAGCCCGTCTGCACTGCACCGATGCTGCTGGATTTCTGCAGGGTCGCACGTGTGCAGTCCCGCTTCTCCCCCGAGACGCCGCGGCTTCAAAGACTCCTGAGGAATGATTACAGTTGATTAGACTGAGCAGGAGACAATCCTCCCCTGGAGCAATGCGCAATGCGGGGCTGTGTGCCACCGTGGTCCCTAAATTTCTATATTAAAATTTAAGATGCTGGAGTGCTGGCCATGTACGCAGAGAAACCATGGAAGCCTCTGTACGAAACGACTGTGAGTGCGGAGATTACATTACATTATTGGCATTTGGCAGTCGCTCTTATCCAGAGTGACGTACAGTTGATTAGACTAAGCAGGAGACAGTCCTCCCCTGGAGCAATGCAGGGTCAAGGGCCTTGCTCAAGGGCCCAACGGCTGTGCGGATCTTATTGTGGCTACACCGGGGATCGAACCACCGATCTTGCAGGTCCCAGTCATGTACCTTAACCACTACGCTACAGGCCACCACGAGATGTGTAGTTTTTGCGTGACTCGTACTTTCAGTAACACAGGAGGTTGAGCACAGCTGTCTTTGTTTGCAGTAACTTTACGACTTGTATGTTCATCCATTGTCACTGTAACGTGACAATGGATGAACATACAAGTCGTAAAGTCGGAGGACAAACCACCCCGACAATCAGGAGAAGGAGGAACGTGTGAGGAGGCTGTATGAGCACAGGGAACTATGGGAACTGAAGTGTGGAATAGACCAGACCTTGTTGTGACCGCGAAATTGGCCAAAACCGCCACTTTAACTACCTTTTTTTCCTCAAAGGTACAATGGCAGCACAAGCAGCTGGGATTTGAACCCACAACCTTAGACTTACACGCTGAGTTCCCTACCTGTCATGCCTCACTAGCCTCCCTGTGTTCTCTGTTCTCTGTCTACAGAACTCCCACAGGTATTACAGACCCCCTGATTGGTACAGGCTTAGGGCATCAGCTGGGAGGGTTAGTGGAAGTCATCCTCTCATAGAGCGACCTGTGACCCCAATCTGTTCTGATCCCCTGTAGGGGACTTCAGCCTCTGGTCTAAATCTCAAGAACCTATTCCAGTTTACCTAAAGCTACACTGCAAGGGACATAAGTAATATTTTGACACTTGTGTCATGTCTCAAAAATAAAAACGGCTCAAACGTTTTTTTGGGGGTTTTTTGTGAAGGAAATAAGTGGTTTAAAGGTTTGGTGCCACACCCTCAAATGATAACACCTGCATGCTGTACAGGCAATTGTCCACAGTTACGTATATATAAACACACACACACAAGGCA
Organism: Conger conger; assembly: GCF_963514075.1. Taxonomy (NCBI): domain Eukaryota; kingdom Metazoa; phylum Chordata; class Actinopteri; order Anguilliformes; family Congridae; genus Conger; species Conger conger. The sequence goes on along the minus strand of NC_083762.1, from coordinate 4,950,389 downwards.
ACACACACACTGAATGCACAGCCTTGGCTAGAGTACATATACCACCAACACACAAGCACACACACAAACAAACAGTCTGCTGTGTGTTTTTGGGAGAGATAAGTAAGGTTTGGTCTGGTTGAGAAGAGACACGCGTCCCTGGGTTTTTCCAGCTTTTCGCGGACAGAGTAGCTCACAGATTACACTCTAACCGTTCGCATTCCATTCACACAAGCGGGTGTTTGTTTACCGAAGAGATCCAGGTTCGGCACGGCTGTGCCACAGCGGTTGTATTTAAACCCGCAACCTCTGAGTCACCGGCCCAGCCCTTCATCAGCGCGCTGTGTCGCAGAGCCTGCTGACGGCCAGGCGCTATATGAGTTTACGGGCGGGAGAAGCGTGACTCATCGCAGGTCTGACAGCTTTTTTTCCTACAGCATAGTTTCCTCACAGTAAACCGCATTGATATTCCGCTTTAAAACGTCACGCCACAGCCCGCCCCTCCTCATGAGGAATTCTGTTCATATCCTGAAGGTCACACACCGGCAGACTCCCCGGGGAGAGGCAGAAGAGCTGGACGCAAGGAGAAATTAAAATACCGGTCTTCACTGGCATTGAATTATTTGTTGAGAGACAGCACAAGTTTAAAAAAAACAAGAAACAAAAAAAAAAAAAAAACAACAAAAAGACAGAAAATCTTACCCTTTCATCCTGATGAAAAATAAATAAATAAAAATAAAATAATGAAGACAAGCTTCTCAGCTTGACTCTTTTGTCTGTCTGTCTGTCTCTCTCTCTTTCTCTCTCCCTCTCTCTCTCTCACTCTCTCTGCCCCTCCCCCCTGCTGTACCCCCCCTGATGGCTTAGCTCTCTTCTGCATCCTGAAGAGCCCCACCCCACTGTCACTTCTCCTTGCATGATGCCTGTTCTGCCCCCTAGTGGGACAAACCAGAACTGCCTGGTGAACATTACTTCAGTATGGCACAGTAACTGATTTGCTAATACATTATTATTGACTTAAGCGTTGGAATTACAAGTCTTAATTAACAAGAGAAAGGTTTGCAGGAGACACAATGCTACACCACTTACTCTCACGTAGTCAAACCTCAAGTTTAAAAGCCAGTCTAGGATGAAAATATTGGAGGTGGCATATATCCCTGTCTCCCCCAAAACCTATGGGTATTATTTCAGTTTATTTGATTTAGTGTCAGTAGGACGTTTTGCTCTAATATTCAGGCATAACTCCCCAGGGAACGAACACGCACTAGCCTACCGAGACTGTGTTCCTTTTATATTTAGCCCGCTGAAACACATTGAACCGTCCATTAGAGTCATATCATGGCGTTTAGCCAGCGTCTCCGGCGTCTCGTCTCTCTGTTACCGTCCTTTATCGGAACTGACTGCTGCCCCGCTCCGCTCGCGGGATGCCGTCTACAAACGAAACGCCGTTCTCCGCGAGCGCTCGTCCCTGCAGATCCACGCGACATAACTTTTTTATTTTTCTGGTCTGATGCTTCTTACCGCGTGACACCGCTTCATTAGCGCGTTACGAGCCCGTGATGGGAGGTCTCCCGCTGCATCCCAGATCAAGGTACCGTCGCTGGATAAGAATATTTCCTTGAGAAAGAAAAAATGATCGTGCAATGAAGATATCTGTGAAGTGTAGTGAAGAACCAAACTAATCTTTCACTGACTAATGAGACGCACACACACACACACACACACACACACACACACACACACACACACACACACTGAGGAAACCTATAGTACATGACCTGGAATTTTGGTGTTTCAAGCCCCTCTCTAGCCACAATAAGATCAGTGCAGCTGTTGGGCCCTTGGGCAAGGCCCTTAACCTCGCATTGCTCCAGGGGGAATGGTCCCTGCTTAGTTTAATCAATGTAAGTCGCTTAGGATAAATAACTGCAATGTAATGAGAGGCACACTGATTTATTTTCCGAGATTGATATTGCATTTCCACATATGTACACAGCTTCTGAAAGCAATACAGTCCGCAGCTGGATATGTTTACCGCTACGCTCCATTGCCGTCGGGGCAAACGTTATTTATTCAGCGCGTTCAGTGTTCTCTCGGTGCGAACCTCCGTCTGATCACCGGGGAGCAAGGCTTCGTTGCTGAGGAGTTTGCACTGTGCCTGTGTGTGCAGACAGAGCGAAGAGGCTGCTTTAACACACCCTGTGTGAATCACACACACAATCCCACACAGTCTCCACAATCCTCCCCGCCAACCTCCCAATGCGCTCTTTCATGTGCGGGCTCTCGAAGCTGGGCCTTTATTTAATGAATCTCGCTCCCGCTGCTGATTCACCCTATTATGTCTCCTCCGTGCTGCATGCTGAGCGGGGCATTGCTGAACACCCTTTTATCTGGCGCAATTCAATGGAGTTTCCGTTGTACGTTATGAATATCGCACCGAGTGATTTTTTTTTTTTCCACGACAGATAATCGAGGTGAACATAAATAAAGTGAAATTGAACGAAATTAAAAATGATTCCGAAAAAGAAAACGAACCAGAATTGAACACCGAACAGAGTGTGAAGGCTAGTAATGCAGTGTCTTGCCGTGAAATGTTGTGCAACGTAATGCAGTGATGGATTATAGCTAATATAGCGGAATACTGCAGTGATGTAGTATAATATCAATCGCAATAGAGTGTAGTGTATTGTAATGTAGTGTAATTTACAGTAGTGTAGCGTATTGTAATGTAGTGTGGAGTAAATGGTTGGAATTTATACAGCGCCTTTATCCAAATTGATGCTTCTCACTCACCCATTGATACACACACTCCCCCCCCGACAGCGATTGGCTGCCATGCAAGGTGCCGACCAGCTTGTCAGGAGCATTTGGGGGTTAGGTGCCTTGCACAGGGACATTTCGACACAGCCCAGGCGGGGGATCGAACCGGCAACCCTCCGACTGCCAGACGACTGCTCTTACCGCCTGAGCCACGTTGCCCCAAGTGGTTGAGCCTGCTGTGCCCTGCGCTGTAGAACAGCGGTGGCATTAGCCGGTTTATTCAATAGCGGCAGCTCTCCTACGTTTCCCCCTCATACATTATTCCCGAGGTGGCGGTGGAAAAAGTCGCGGGGCACGCAGGAAGCTGCTCTCGCTCGGACGCAGCCGTTAGGCGGGAGGGGGGGGCGGACTCCCGCTGACACCCCCGTAGAGTCGGAAATGCCAAGTGACGTCTGTATAACAACGGCCTGGGAAAGCCTTGTGTTGTCCTTACAGTACTTATGCACCCCGTGTCCGCAGGGTCCAAACATTTCTTTTCATTTTAATCTCAAAATATATATTTTTACCGCAGTGGAACTTCTGCGCCTACCTGTGGTTCAGGTAGAAACAGCCTGCCAGTAACTATTCATTGTTTCCCTACTTCACTGTCCACTTAACAAACCACTCCACTTAAAAAAGACCCTGACAGTGTACGGCTTTTAGAAAAACTAAAATAAATGGCAATATTTAACTTTTTCTTATGGAAGGACCCAGAGGACAACAGAAGAGTTAACCGAGTTCTGTTAGACGCACCCCCACGCACTGTGCTCAACAGCATGCCGATGCCTATTCCACCGCTCCAAAACACGAACACGGAACAGTCAGGGAAGATGGCATTTGGTTTCCCTTCAGTAAAATGATAGTTGCCTCCGTGTTGTGTACATGCACACACACACACACACACACACACACACTTGGCTCTCCGTGTCAATGACTGGCAGGAGTTTGTAGTCCTCGGGGCAGCCTGTAGCCTTGTGGCTTGAAGGAGACCTGGAAGGTCGGTGGCCCCAATAAGATCCGTGCAGCTGTTGGGCCCTTGAGCAAGGCCCTTAACCCCACATCGCTCCATGGGGGATTGTCCCCTGCTTAGTCTAACCAACTGTAAATTGCTTTGGATTAAAAAAAAAAAAGCATCAGCAATGTATAACTGTAATGTAATGTAGTTATACAGTAGTTTTCTTTGTTAGTTCTTTAGTTTAGTGTTAGTTAGTTGATTAAAAGCACCCGATTACACAGTAAACTCCCATCACATGGGTATTTGGGTCTGAGCTGGTTACCGGGAGAGAAGGTAAATGTTGGAGACCCCATGTCTCTCCTGGATCAGGGCTCCAGATGCTGGCCCTAAGCCCGACGGAACGTGTCATTAACCCTAAAATAAATAATAATAATAATAATAATAATAATAATAATAATAATAATAATAATAATTTAACGTGTCATTAACCCTTGGGTCGTCTTAACATTCTGTATACGCCTCCTCGGCAGTAATGACCCGCCTTCCCTGAACCCCTAAAATAAAGCGGCTTAATTGAATTTTAACGATTCTATTTTGCATGAAGAAACAACCTGTCACTCATCACAAACTTTGTCATCAAATTTCAAGTTTAAAAAAGGGGGGTTTTCTGTTGTCTGTCTGTTAAACATAGTGGTGGGTCATTTTTGACCCTTGAGACAACACAAGGTTAAGGGAAGGCTTTAGATAGCACATCATCTCTTCTATTTGGTAAAAAAATGACTAAGAGTTTATTGAGGTATTTAAATTCATGTTGTAGTTGAACAGATTGAACTACAGTGGATTAGTTTTATCTGTGCCACGCCTTGCAGCTTTGCAAAAGGCTCTAAGCTTCCAGTCCAAAAACAGCCGCAGTGCCATATGTTTCATTCCTCCTGGCTTATTAAAATATGGTTAACACCAGACCTGGCTCAAATTTGTCATTGTTTTGGATTCAGATCGTTTTCTACACTTTGCTGAGCTTGGCCTGTGTTTTTGGAACCTACTGTATAAAATGCTCTCAAGAAGAGCAAACCCCACAATCTGGCCAACTTGTTACCAGGCAAGAAAAATGTATTTCTATCCAAAACAATTCCACATTCAACCAAGGTCTGGCTAACACAGATTGCGACGTACAGTTGATTAGACTAAGCAGGAGACAATTCTCCCCTGGGGCAGGGTTAAGGGCCTTGCTCAAGGGCCCAACAGCTGTGCGGATCTTATTGTGGCTACACTGGGGATCGAACCACCGACCTTGCGGGTCCCAATCATGCACTTTAACCACTATGCTACAGGCCGCCCTGGTAGCTTCTTAATCTTATTTCAGTAACAAACGCTGTAAACTTGAGCTGAGGAAGTCAGATTTAGGCTGCATACAGCCAATGGCTTAAATTAAGAAGTAAGGACCAGAATTAAATTAAAATCATCTACATTTTATCTGTATAGCTTATTTGTTGAGCCTCTTGCTCAGATTCAATCAAAATGTGTCATTAAAGTTGATTAACAATCAACAAGTAATAATTATTTTTTGTCCTTCACAAACATGGTTTTCTCTGATGAACAATTGCTTGTTCAAACCCAGCAAGTGGAGCGTGTGTTGAGGAAATGTGATGCTGTCATTTACAAGTAAAATTCAAGGTGTTGATTGAATACAGGGCTCTGATTCGCAGGAAAGCAGGAGATACTTTTGTTCACTTTTGTTCAGCATTAGAAGAGTCAGCTGAGGCAACGGCACCATCTAGAGGAGACTGAGTGTAACTGCAGGCAATTCCCCGACGGAAATCAAACCGACGAACAGCGACAGGTTCTGAAGTACAATGATGTTCCCTCCACAGGCGGTTTCAGCTCAAAACACCGTCCCACCTGCCGTCTCAGCCTGAACCAGCGTCTCCTAGGCAACCATCTGAGAGAGCAGCCATGGATTCGAAGGTAACCGGGGCGAGTGGCAGTTGGTGCTTTCAGGCAGATCATGAGCGATTTTCACTCCGGGAATACAGGGGGATTGCTTCTCCTGTCGGCAAACCGCGTGCAGGAAAAACGGCCCTAGACATGGAGGTGTTGTGGAAATTTGATTTGGAGGTGCATAAACGGTGGAAAATGAATATTTAAATATTGAGCTGAACACTTCCACGTCTTCCTTTTGTTAAAATGGTCATTAAGGACAGTAAAGATTAAAGCTTTGGCAAGAAAATAAATATTCTCTTTGTTTTTCTATAATAGTTTTATGAAAGTAATATGAGAATTTCCTGTTTCCACCTGCTGTTTCCTGTTTTTACCTGCCTGTTTTCTGTTTCCACCTGCTACTTCCTGTTTCCACCTGCCGTTTCCTGTTTCCACCTGCCATTTCCTGTGTCCACCTGCTACTTCCTGTTTCCACCTTCTGTTTCCTGTTTTCACCTGCCGTTTCCTGTTGCCTGTTTCTCCAGTGCTCCTCCACCTCCCCACAGAAACAGATCCTGAAGAACAACAGATCCAAGTCCACAGAGGAGGTGCAACAAGCCAAGAAGGTGAGCTTCCCCCAGTCACATGAACGTTTCAAAATATTTAAAAGGTGTCATTTTTTTGTCATTGAAAATACATTGAAAGCATGCTTTGTCGGCATATTAACATTATGTAATATTTCATATATCAATGACAATATTCTATTTCATATGACTTGCTGTTAGATTTCATATAATTTTGTATAACTATTCACCTGTGTTTTACAATACAATTTACAATATATACAGTCTATACATCTGAATGGAAAAAAAAGCCATTATTTTGTCATTATTTTGTCATTACTTGTTATTAATCTCCAGTGCAGGAACATGTGGACGGTGACATTGTCTTCCCTTGGCCAATTTTGTCTCCCTGAGTCCTATTGAATTTGTGGCAGTTTGCCTTTTTTTTCGCCTGGTAACCGCAGATAACACTGTGGCATTTTCACTGCTGTTTCAGCCCTGTTTGTTGTGTCTTTGATTAATTGTAAAAGCAGGAGCAAAAGCTCCCTCTGCCAGAATCACAGTTTATAGTTCTGCTCTGTTCAGTTCATTACTTTACCTTTCAGTCATTTGGCAGATGCTCTTATCCAGAGCGACATACAATACGGTGCAAATTATAACTGTGCACTGAAAACCCTAGAGGGAAGTACAGTTCCAAGTGCTAGAGTAATCACATTGATAGAACGTGAACTCTTGTAGAATAATCAGATAAACAGACTTTTTTTTACAAGGGGTTTTCATCCTCATTCAAAAGTTTTCTGACTTGCTTTTCGTTGTCTCCATTGTCTAAAAGCACTCATGTATGAAACAATGAGATAGTAAGAGGAAGACAAACTGGAAACAAACTAGAGTTTGCACATTTTGCACATATTCTTTATTTCAAATGGATGTCTGTTGCTACAGTAAAGGCTGTGATCAAATCCGTAACAAATTAAAATCCAAGTCATGTATGAAAACTGCCTATCAGTGCCGGACAGAGTCTTGGACTGTATCTGATCAAACAACTTCCGGAAGAAAAAAACTATTCGTATACAACACATTATGTGCGATTATGTGTTATTATTTTTAAGTAGCATATAATGCCACTTTAGAGTATTCATGGGTCAAACACGCATCGAATGCTGAAGGTCATTTTCTTTTCCATTTAAAAACTGAATTTAAATGTGTGTTCTGAACTGGCTGAGTTTACATATGGGCTCAGGCAGTAAGAGCAGTCGTCTGGCAGTCGGAGGGTTGCCGGTTCGATCCCCCGCCCGGGCTGTGTCGACGTGTCACTGAGCAAGACACCTAACCCCCAAATGCTCCTGACGAGCTGGTCGGGGCCTTGCATGGCAGCCAATTGCCGTGAGTGTGTGTGTGTGAATGGGTGAATGGAGAAGCATCAATTGTACAGCGCTTTGGATAAAGGTGCTATATAAATGCCTGCCATTTACCATTTATATAGGACTGACCCCATCTCTGACTGGAGTACTAAAAGGTTTTATGACCCTCGAGCGAACAGATGGTGTCTGATGAACTCTTTCACCCCATCAGGCCTTCCACACTCCCCAGAAATCCCTGCCAGGGCGGCCGGACCTGGAGAAGCTAAAGGTGAGGAAAATGGCTGCCGTGCCCTACACACAGGTCACATGACAGGGGTGCGTCTCAATACAAAAAAAAAACATCCACCAGACGAGTGGAGGAATGCGGGGTAAATGTTTTCAAATATTGGGATACACCCCCAGTGTTTTAACAAAGCCAGCAGTGATTGGTTGATGCCGTCTTGATATGTGAGTATTGCTAGAAATTACCTACCAATTGCCATCGGGATTGCTCTGTTTCCTCTCATCCAATGGGAACATCTCTCTGGTTTCTATGTGAGAGATGAGGACACCACCCCACCCCCTTGTTTTTTTAAGATCCCATAATTTTAGGAGCTGGTGTATGTCCATTCTCTTGGACTCTATGGCACTGAGCACAGAGGAACTCTGATTAGAAACTCTGACTATTAGTGATTAATAAACATGGGGCTCATTCGAATCACTCGTCTTTTCTGCACTTTTTTCCTTTCCTTGCTCCTGACCCGAAAATCGGCCGTGGTACGCCATCTTTAAGAACATTCCAAACCCTTAAATGTTCCTTCTGGGAGCTAGAAGTCGAAGTTAGGGACTCCCAGTCTCTCCTTTGAGCAAGAAAACACCTTTGTGGAAGATTTCTTTTCGGAAACCCTGAGGTATAAATGATCGACCGGTGGATCCCCCTCTCCCCAACTGCCACGCGTCTGTTTTCCAACTGTCTTTCCTTTCATCTCTTCAACCATCTCTTCCTGTCCTCTCCCGATGGGTGGTGCGAGGAATAGAAAAGAGAGCAAGAAAAAAAAAAAAAAAAAACAGAATAAAAATAAGCGATTAGAATTATATATTGGTGTGAGCAAGCCTCAGTTCACAAAATGGCCGCCTCGCTTTTTGACTCACGTGAAGGATTTCAAAATTAAAATATGTGGGGCAGTTAGGATTAGGACAGTTATTTGACAGTCATTTCTGTGTCTCCTGTGATGATTGGCAGACAATGCGATCTCTTTCAGGAGACCCCGGAGGGCTCAGAGACACCCTCAGCTTCGACCGAGGAGCTGAAATGATCCTGTGAAGCTACGCGTCGGCCATCTTGGTTCAGGAGGTCACCGAGGGCCATGTGTTATCCGGTGGCCATACCCAGTCACATGCCCACACACACACATACACACACACACACATGCGTGCACACACACACACACACACACATGCGCGCACACACACACACACACACACACACAGTGTGAATAAATGCACACACACACATGATCATGAACACACACACACACATTTCCTCTCTGTGTCCACTCTCATGGACATTACTTGGGACCAATAGTTGAGATGCATACACATACACACACACACACACACTCACACAGGCACACACACCTCCCTCTACACGTACTCAGAGATACAGCATTACAATGTCCTTCTTCTGTATTTGTTGACTGAATGTTCATTAACAATAAAGCAATGTGCCATGGTGAACTTTCGTATCTCGCTCTGATTCTTACACCGAAAGCCACCTCCAGATTTTCCACCGTCTCCAAGGCCCACGTTCCACTGTGCTACTCAGTCTCACATTTCAGAGAACTACTGTACTGTCAGAAAATCAATCTTCTCTTTCGGTGTTCTCAGCTGGCAGGCATTGACACTGTACATTCTCGGATAGCTTGGTCTTCGATGTGAATACTGACGTTATTTTCCCCCGGTGGAGTTGAGCTACAGGATAAGATATGTTAGAATTCATGTGGTAGTTCAGAACAGGACACAGAAACATTCGCAGTACGTGTCTGATAGAAGCGGGCAATGATTCACCGTCGCAGAACAATGGAAGCGTAGACGGCAATTAACAATGGAGGCTGCCGAGAATAACTGAGAAATTATTGCAATATAATCAACCGCATTCAGTAAAATAAACACGGAGACTGTGGTCTTGTCTTCACGTGGCCCTGTCTGTTATGTTCACAAAACAATGGGAGTATTTCTGAACGGAGAGAAATTATCTGGATCCGAGTGAATCGGTTTGAAGTTCAAGGTTAGGCACATACATTATTTGAGGTGGGATTGGGGTGGGGGCAGTTGGCAATATGATGAAAATGAAGAAAGGGTGCCTGTGGTAAGCAAAAAGAACTTAAAAACAATCCTGGCAGCCAAAATGACTCTTTTGCTGTCTCCAGGCGGGAGGTATATGATTCTGTACAGTCTGTCTCAGGGAAGGGGGTATATGATTCAGACAGGCTCCAAGAGAACAGTCATCCACAATGCCCTACATTAAAATGGACAATTCAACACGATTTCAGTTCTTGTGCATTTCCATATGAAGTGGATGGGAGACCATGTTCTACTACCGGAGTTTAGGGGGTAAAAGAAACTTTAGTTTTTTTTGGTGAAAATGTTTTTGTGCTTCTGTTCAGACAATGCCAGCTCTAGCACAACATGTCCTTGTGTTGCAGATGTAACTAACAGAGGGTGGGGTGAGTGTCACAAGAATGATAAATAGCTTTTTAACACAGAAAACCACTCTCCCTGCTGAAAAAAAAACGTAGCTCAAGCTACGTTTTGAAACAGCTGGCATTTGGTCGACCAGTTCCCAGCTTGACATGATTTGACCAGCTCAAGCTATGTTTTGAAACGCCTGGTTGCTGGTTGACCAGGTCATACCCAACTAGACCAGCTTTATGACCTGTCTGAGCAGCTCACTCTTCAAGCTGGTATCACAGCGTTTTACAGCAGAGCTGAGATTCTGATTCCTTTTTAATGGGAAAAGAACTGCCTCTTTTCATTATTCTCTTAAAATGAGAACATTGGTGACAATTTACTTGAACCCCTCACCATGCATAACACTCTCATACACATAACAGCTTGTCACACGATGGCATTGCAGATAATGACTGCTCATGTCAAATGATACTAAAATACTAAAATACTAAAATGGTAAATGTTATTAAATTTCAATGTTATGACATTTTACTGTCAAAATAATTACTGACTCTGTGCTGTGATCCCAATCTCTATCTGTACTCATCTCTGTGCTGAGATCTCTATCTGTACCCCTCTCTGTGCTGAGATCTCTATCTGTACCCCTCTCTGTGCTGTGATCTCTATCTGTACCCCTCTCTGTGATGTGATCTCTATCTGTACCCCTCTCTGTGCTGAGATCTCTATCTGTACCCCTCTCTGTGATGTCATCTCTATCTGTACCCCTCTCTGTGCTGCGATCTCTATCTGTACCCCTCTCTGTGCTGAGATCTCTATCTGTACCCCTCTCTGTGCTGCGATCTCTATCTGTACCCCTCTCTGTGCTGAGATCTCTATCTGTACCCCTCTCTGTGCTGTGATCTCTATCTGTACCCCTCTCTGTGCTGTGATCTCTATCTGTACCCCTCTCTGTGCTGTGATCTCTATCTGTACCCCTCTCTGTGCTGTGATCTCTATCTGTACCCCTCTCTGTGATGTGATCTCTATCTGTACCCCTCTCTGTGATGTGATCTCTATCTGTACCCCTCTCTGTGCTGTGATCTCTATCTGTACCCCTCTCTGTGCTGTGATCTCTATCTGTACCCCTCTCTGTGCTGTGCTGTTACTGGCCTCCTGCCGTTTTAACCTCCTGAGACCCAATAGAAAAATAAAGATGATGTATTGAAAATATTTTGTGTCTTGGATGACAAAATTCAATTCAATTTTAATTGAATGTCCCTTATCTTAATAGAAATACTGCATAGAGCCAAAATACGACGGGCTCGTTCTCGTCTCAGGAAGTTAAAGTGAAAAAGGCTAAATGTTGCTGGGCTGTCTGCTCAAAGAAAGATGTGAAACACAACTGCGAACGCCAAAGCGAATCCATTTTTCGCTCCAGAAATGTCGGGCAAACGTTCAGCGAACAGCAGCTGAACCACCAATCGACTCGACGCGATTCATGCCAAAAGCTATGCGTGGGCGGGCGAGTCACTCCACTATCCCAGAAGGCCTCCGCTCTGACCTGGCCCGGGGGGTGGGGGGCGAGGCTGGTGACCGTTAGCCTTTAGCTCGTTAGCCGTCCGTGTCTTTGACCCCGTTGGCGGCTCCCTGCCCTTTTCGGCTTTTCCTGTTGCACGTCGTTCCCTGTGGCGGCCATTTTACATTTTACCTTCACATTTTTGTCAATTGGCAGACACCTTTAATCCAAAGCGACTTACAAGCGCACAGGTTCTCCCACAGGTTAAAGCAACAAATCCATACCCAGTAAAATACACATGAAGGGCTGTTCTAAACAGAAATATAGTCATCGTGAGTGCAATTTTTTAATGTATATATATTTTTTTGGGTTAAACAAGAGGGATATCGGAAATGGGGGGCGGGGGGGGGTCAGGAGGTAGGACTAAGGTACAGTTTGAAAAGGTGTGTTTTTAGTCTGCGTCGAAATAGGGGAGGGATTCTGCTGTCCTGACAGTGGTAGGCAAGTCATTCCACCACTGAGGAACCAGAACGGAAAACAGGCGTGAAAGTGCAGCTCGACCGCCAGGTGCTTGTAGTGAGGGAACCATAAGGCGACCAGAGCTGGCAGACCGGAGTGGTCTAGCTGGGGAGTAGGGAGTGATTAAGGATTGTATGTAAAGTGGGGCAGTCCCCTTAGCAGCCTGAAATGCCAACACTAGGGTCTGAGCGTGTCTGAGTGTGATGTCATGTCATACATTTCAAAAAGACCTGTCGAGGCAATGAGCTGCAAAAGAAAATCTCCACCGGCTCTGAAATCCACAGGGCTGCTTTGAGCTGTCCGCCGCCACTGTCTGTCTGCTGTGTGTGTGTGCCTTCCTGTCTGATCAAACGAGTTCCTCATGTCCTGTGGCATGATGGGAGGTTAGGGCTCTATCCTGACTTTGTTATCAGACTGTGCAGCCCATACACACACTGGGAGAGAGCCTTAACAGACACCAGACCATGGGGCCCATCCACACACTGGAACAGAGCCTGAACAGACACCAGACCATGGGGCCCATCAACACACTGGAACAGAGCCTTAACAGATACCAGACCGTGGGGCCCATCCACACACCTGAACAGAGCCTTCACAGATACCAGACCATGGGGCCCATCCACACACTGGGTCAGTGTTTTACCAGGATCTCCTACCCACTGTCTCTGCCTACATAGCTAATGAAAGAGTCACTGTATCAGGTCGAGGTTATTAGCTTGCTGATTAATCAAATCCCAGAAGACAAAGTTTAAACCTGGGCCAGCAGAATGTGCTTAGTGGATTAGATGCGGCTGATTATTAACTCCTCGTGTTCAGTCATTATCTAATAATGGCTCTACTTAAAACCCACATCGTAATGTACGGGAATGCAATGGCTGTAGCTCACAGTACAGCAAGGGTGTGTTAACTGGACTTTTTTATTTTTATTTATTTTTTATTTTTTCCACAATATTTAGGACATATAGGGCAATATATGAAGCACTATGAAGGAAGGATACACTCAATGCGCACTTAGGTATTTATTAGACTTATTTTTTCGACTTATTCACATTAAGTGTTAAGAGATGCTCTTCTGCATACCATACAGTTTCTAATGTGTGGTTATTTGCGTTACTGTCACCTTCCTGTCAGCTTTGACCAGTCTGGCCCTTCTCCTCTGACACCTCTCATTAACAAGGCATTTCTGTCTGAAGAACTGCTGCTCATTGGATTCTTTTTGGTTTTTTGCACCATTCTTTGCAAACTCTAGAGACTAGTGTTTGTGAAAATCCCAGAAGATCAGCAGTATTGAGAGATACTCAAACCACCCTGTCTGCCACCAACAACCATTCCACGGTCACATCTTTTCCCATTCTGATGGTCGATGTAAACATTCACTGAAGCTCCTGACCCGTATCTACATGATTGTATGCAGTGCACTGCTGCCACACAATTGGCTGATTAGATAATCACAGGAATAAGAAATTGTAATAAAGTAAAAATGCTCCTAATAAAGTGCTCGGTGAGCGTACAGAGCCAAATAATTTTTCTCCAGGACCACAGTGCAACATAAAAGACAGATATGCCTACTACTAGTACCACGACTGCTCTTGTTTCTACTGCTCATAATTTTTTTTTAACAGTGCAGTGTATACAAAATTAATGAATAGCACAGAAAATTGGACAATTGGTTGTATGGTATGGTCATATATTGATGACTAGTCCCATCCCTACGGAAATGTTTGCAAACATTAGTAACACTTTACTTGAACTATATGTTATAAACCTAACATAATGCTGCCATAATCATGATATAGGAATCTGCTGCTGTCATACCAACTGCCAGGATCTTTACGAGGCAGATTTCAAAATAACTGTCACAATGTGAACATGCTATACATGTGACTGTGTCCTCAGATTTATCGTAAGCACGGCCAAGCTGTCATGGCTGGTATCGACAGGCTTTATGTTACGCTTATAAGGGTAAAGCGTTCAGTGGTGATAAATCAACCCTTATGTCGTGCATACGGTCCCCGCTGGACTCTGTCGCAGTTGAATTGACACCGGACATGTCAGCCTTATGGGGGAATAGATCGAGTGAAGAGCCACCGTGACACCCGTAAAATGAATCGAATGAGCTATTGAAGGAGACGGTGACTTGAGGAAGGGCGGTTATTTCCCTGTTGCAGTCCCATTATTTCCCCGTTCGCCGCCTGTGAGCCACTGGAGCAGCGGAGCAGCAGGGTGTGCTGCTGTCTGTGTCGCTCAGCACTTATGTGACGGATTAAAACCAGTTTATTGCGCAGTAAACTCACCTTCGCCAGTCGTTCCGTGGGCGTGACCTGTTTGCTGATTTCTCGACTGAAAGTCACCCTGCCTCTCGTTAACGCGAAAGCGCCGCTCTCCGCGGCTCTACAGCCGGTTAAATGACATCATCGCTGCAGGGGAGAAATGGAGAACTGTGCCTCGTGGCATTTCTCTGACGCTGGTTGTTTATGTTTGTGACTGTGGACCGTGTGATCCTGAAGAACAAGTTTGCTGTTTTAGGGCAGGCGGCATTTGCTCCAGCATGTAATAATAATCATAATAATCATCATCATCATAGTCCTAATAATCATAATAATCATAATAACAATGACTGTTATTTAGCTGATGCTTTCATCCAAAGCGACTTACAATTATTAGAATCAGCAGGGGACGATTCCCCCCCCTGGAGCAATGCAGGGTTAAGGGCCTTGCTCCCCTGGAGCAATGCACGGTTAAGGGCCTTTCTCAAGGGCCCAACAGCTGTGCAGATCTTATCGCGGCTACACTTGGCCTTCTGGGTCCCAGTCGTGTACTTTAGCCGCCAGGCTGCAGGCTGCCCCGCTGTGTGCAGTCTCCATCTGTGCATGTATCTGCCACCCTTTTACCTCCACCCCCCTATGCACACAAAATGGCCTCCCTGCGTAAACACATATTTTCTTCCCCTCTGTTCCGATCGGTGCGGTTTATTTGTGTGGGCATGCTGCTGTGCGCTCTCGTGTGTGAGTTCTCACGGGGCGAAAGCCGTCTTCTTGGCAGCTCCGTCCCTCCCATGGGAGTTGAGCTCAGTTCAGGCGGAGAATTGTTCGAAAGCACGCAAAACACCGCTGCCTGACCTCACAGGAACTCCACGCCCGGCAAACCCTGCTCCCAAAACATCCCCCCCCCCCCCCTCCCCCCTCGACAGTCACACGTTCCCAGATACGCCACGCCGATTATTCAAGCCAAAGGGGAGATGCTACTGAGGTCACGTCGAGCAAATCATTAAAAAAGGTGGAGAAACGGTAAATGTGTAGCCTGCCCCTTTAAGCATCAGCAGCCATGCCACACCATTCAGTTCGCTGGCACTTCAGGCATTCGAAAGCATTAGGTAAATCTGCTGAGAAATTGTACCGAGAATAATTCTTCAAATCCTCCCAGCGAACGCTTTTGATTCTTAGCTGACGGGCCTAGTGGCCCAGCCTTCTGACGATTTCACAGCAACAAGGAATTTCGGTTTTTTGAGCATGTTACTTCAGAAAGCCCCATTTTATTTTCATGCGGCGCTAATTATTTCGGGGCCCCGCTCCACAAAGCAGGATTACG
Organism: Conger conger; assembly: GCF_963514075.1. Classification (NCBI taxonomy): domain Eukaryota; kingdom Metazoa; phylum Chordata; class Actinopteri; order Anguilliformes; family Congridae; genus Conger; species Conger conger. Next base: position 4,934,543 of record NC_083762.1, on the reverse strand, counting down.
GAGTTCGCTGTATAACTGCACTTGCACTGAATAAAACCCAGAAACCCCTTCAAATCTGGAACGTGGACTGAAGTAAAAAAAAAAGCCTACTCTGGGATTTAATCCATGTAGTTATCCAATAATCAGCCTATAGCCTAGTGGCTACGGTGCGTGCCTGAGAAGGTTGGTGGTTCGATCCCCGGTGTAGCCACAATAAGATCCATGCAGCTGTCGGGCCCTTGAACAAGGCCCTTGACCCCACATTGCTCCCGGGTAGACTGTCCCCAGCTGAGTCTAATCAACTGTAAGTAGCATTGGATAAAAGCAGCAGCGAAATAACGGTAATCTGCAATCCTGCTTTGTGGAGCAGGCCCCAAGTAGCTCAGGTTGCTAGCGAGATACAAGTAGTTACTGAAGCCACCAGTGGACCTACCGCTCACTGTACCCAGCCAAGAGTCAACCCGGAAATAGCTTGCAAACACAAAGGCTATGAGTGCGGTACACGGTGAAAGGAACATATCTCTTGCCCTTATTGAGCTAATACTGCTAAAATATAACAATAAGGGCTCATCGGCGGCGCTGCCAACTTGACAACTTTGTCACCAATTCGCTACTTTGTGACTTTATTTCTCAGGAGCGAGTGTCTGGGGCGTCGTAACCGAGGAGCTTTCCTGTGCATTATTGATGCCACTAATTTATGCCACTACAGGAGCGCAGAGAGAGCTGTCAGATAAGAAGGGGCTGCTGAGGACTCCTGTCCTGAGAGAGAGAGAGAGAGAGAGGGGAGTGAGGGAGGGAGAGAGAGGGGAGGGAGGGAGGGAGAGAGAAAGGAGGAGAGGGAGAGAGAGAGGAGGGGATGGAGAGAGAGAGAGGAGGGGAGGGAGGGAGGGAGAGAGAGATGGGGAGAGAGAGGAGGGGAGGGAGAGATGGAGAGAGAGAGGAGGGGAGGGAGGGAGGGAGAGAGAGATGGGGAGAGAGAGGAGGGGAGGGAGAGATGGAGAGAGAGAGGAGGGGAGGGAGGGAGAGATGGAGAGAGAGAGGAGGGGAGGGAGGGAGGGAGAGAGAGAGGGAGGGAGGGAGAGAGAGAGAAAGAGAGAGAAGGTGGTCAGCGGATTATAATTTTCACTCGCAGGCCCTTTCATTCACCATGGCCTTCAGAACAGCATGCATTCGCGTGCAGATAATTTGTCTAACTCAGGCTCCAACATGACCCGTGGGAATAGCCTGAAAATTAATGTGTGGCCTCAAGTAACAAATTCTACACAATAAAATGTCCACTGTTAATTCAACTTGAACAGAGTGGGCGCAGTAGGGACAATACTGTATGTACTCTTTAAGAGTTGAATCAACGCTGACATTTTTCTGCGTAGCCACAAATCGCACGCTTTGAAGCCACTTTTCTCTGGCTTCAAAGTTGGCTGCGCTGCCCACTGTGCGAGACGTAACAAGAACCTTCCCGATGAAGCGAGGCAGCATCAACGCACCCATAGCCAATGATTGACAGATCTGACACATTCAGAGCAGAAAATAAATCACTTTGAATTATGACGTAATTCCAGACTGGCTAGTGATTTATCCAGTTACGATTTGCATTAGATTTTGAGCGGCATAGGTCTTTAATGGAATATTGGGTATAGGCTTCTTTCTTTTGTTACAAATCATGCGACAGCATCAAGGAAATATAATCACCTTTCAACCGCGCACATTGTTTTATCATTTAAATATTTTTCTTTTCACTTTCAATATGTCAGGGACATAGCAAGGCGGAAAATTCAATATACATTTCATATAAATTGGACTTGGCGTTTTCATTTTAAATTCGGCAGACAGTATGCACGCTCTAAATGAAAATACAAATTGGATTTTTGAATTTTAGCGGTAAATCAGTCATTTCACACAGGTATATGAAATTAAATGCAAATGTCATGTTCCAATTTGCAATGGCATTTGAATAAACAGTACGTTTATTTATTTGTGTATTTATATATTTATTTATAATCCATACTAGTCAGTGGAAACTAATGCAATTTCGAATATTCCCATTATACAGCGTGCATTTTTGCCCGATAAGAGGGAAACGCGCTTTTTTCGGGTTAAAAGGCCGAAAGGAACGCGAGGTGTAGGAATGTCGTCGGAGATCCGGCGCTTCCCAGAATTCGCCACCGTCAACGGGATAACAGCTGATACTATTTCTGTGTGCCAGCGATAAAATATATAAATAGCCTTTCATTCTGAGTTGGGGAGCTGCTGTAATTTCAATTGCGGTTTGACTTAAAAATGATCTATACAGTAGCGGTACGTTATAAAGGCAACTTGGAGACAGATGTGGATTTTACACTTTATCACCACAAGGTGGCACGTTTCCCTGAGAACCTTTCAGGGCACCAGAAGTTTTTCGAGAGGCCACCAGATGAAAACTGCTGACATTGACAATGACCCAATATTATAATTGTATAATATTGAATATTTAGAATATTAAGGTGTAGAGTATAGGCTATATAATATTATAATTCCGAAGCAACCTGTCACTCAATCACACACACACACACACACACACACACACACACACACACACACACACGCAGGCTATGCACTGTGTATATGCATATACATTTAATTTATTTATTTTTTTCCCGATCCCTAAGCTTCACTTATAATTAACTGGGCACAATTTGATGTAGAGCGTAAGTTAATTAGTGAGGGACTCCCTGTGTTTCTTTAGACTTTTGACCCACAGGCAGGGGGTATAAAACAGACCCAGTCACACTCTAATAATTAGGAGCCTGAACAATGGTGATTAGAGTCAGACCGTAACCCTAAAAAAAGGTAAGACGAGCATATTACGGAACATCAGATCAGCCGACAACAGGCCTATATGGATTACTCCAATAGTGGTTAGATTGGCAAATATTTAGAGTGTGTTTCATACCATATTGATACATTGAGGGTGACACTGTGACTCAATGCAGATTAGAGACAGTGTAACCTTAAAAACACGGCACGATGACCATATTACCATCGGTATATCATATCATATCAGCTTACAATAGGCATATATGGATTACTCAAATAGGGTCAGCATTTAAGTGTGCTACTTAGTGATACTTTTAGACCTGTGTTTGGTTAACTAGTATCTTCAACTACTCGCCAGACTATGTTTATGAAGACATTTGTATTCAACTGAAAATGTTCAAGACAAATTGTTGTTTGATGCCCCGCTAAGAGGCTAAATTACATTGTCCAATCCGTAAAAATGTACGTCGGATTGCTGCATATAAGGCCAGCTGTTTCCTGGCCTACAGTACTGTACATGGTTATCGCCCCGGTGTCCCTAAAAATGAACTTCCCCGGTGGTCCTTATCTTGCAAATGGTCCGGAGAGAATGTTCGTGCCGTACGGTTAATCAACAGCAGTTTTCCGCGTTGAAGGAATGGTTGGATTTTTGTAATCTAAATGTAATGCAGACCACCGAGTGCCCTTCCCCGGCATAGATGCCGGCTAATGAAGCAGATTTCTCCCGAGCTGCTCCACTGCCGCTGATATACACGGTTACAGCCGATTGACGCTGAGTGCTTGCTCTCCGCTCGCAACAGGCGATGATTCACACGCAAGAACAGAACTCCCAGGATACAAACGGTAAAAACACGGAAAGGTTGGATACGGAAAGGGTGGGAACGCCGTCGCCCACTCGATGTACAGTAATTGAAAACTCTTGCGAGGTTCTCGGTTTTTTAAGAGTGCATTAGCAAGTGGATTTTTTCTCTCTCACATTTGTCAATCAACAAACAAAAAAATTGACGCAGAAAATTATTACAGTCGCAACTGAAGTGCGTAAGCTATCTTCTTCACTTCACGAATTGTTGGTATAGGGCCGAAGCTATTTTAAAGCAACATTTCAAGCCATTATGAGTCGTATGCAGCAACCATGACAGAGAGTGAGAGAGAGAGAGAAAGAGAGATCTCTTTGACCGGCCATTTCTGATTGCTACATATGTTTTAGCGATTCACAGACAGTTCATTTTCTCTTTGCGATTCCTCTCTCATCCACTGACACGGAACACGTGAACCCCAGCCACAGAGAGAGAGAGAGAGAGAGAGAGAGAGAGAGATAAAGTGTGTGTGTGTGTGTGTGTGTGTGTGTGTGTGTGTGTGTGTGTGTGTGAGAGAGAGAGAGAGAGAGAGAGAGCTCCTGTCTGAAAACAAATCTCCCCCTTGTCTTTGCAGCGCGTCTTTGGGAGCAGATATGTCTTCTCACCGGGCCAAGATAACCACCGCCCCCGGGGCGCGGAGAGTCAGCTGCCAAGGTGATCCGTGACTTCCGCCCACATCTGGGTGGGCGCTGCAACACTTATAAAAAATGACACACCATAACTTACCTCAAATTTATTGAGTAAATAGGGGTGTTATTTTTTTTTACAGTGCAACGTTTCAGACGTGGGTCTCATCCTGGCATGATGACACTGTGCATTCTTATGAATAAAAGATAAAATGTAAAATGTATTACTATTATTATTATTATTATTATTATTATTATTATTATTATTAACACACACAATCTCACACACACACACACACACACACACACCACACACACACTCACACAATCACACACACATAATCACACACACCCACACACACACACACACACACACACACCCATACCCACACACACACCCCCCCCCCCACACACACAGACACCCACCCCCCCCCCCCACACACACACCCACACACACCCCCCCCCACACACACACACACACCTGTGTTGCAGGCCTCAGCGGCCCCACCCCCGCTCCGTCCGGCTCCACCCTGGACCTCATCAGGAGCTGTGAGGGGAGTGAGGGGGAGAGCCCCCCCCGGGGCCCGTGGGAGGAGCAGCGGCTGCCCAGGGTCCAGGGTGAGCGGGCCCCGTCACCGTCAGGGGACAGGGGGGGGCAGGGGGGGGCGGGGGGGGGGGGGCAGTTCCGGTCCTGGAGGGCCGGGGTGGATGCAGGTTTCTGTTTCCACTGATTACCACCAATTACCACCAATTACCATCGCACTGTCACCTTCCACCAATTACCATGGCAGTGTCGCCTCGCAGCAAGAAGGTCCAGGGGTTTGAATCCCGGCCAAGGCCTCTCTGTGTGGAGTTTGCATGTTCTCTCCCTGTGTCCGCGTGGGTTTCCTCCCGCAGTACAAAGACATGCAGGTTAGGCTACTTGGGGGCGGGGGGCATTAACAGGGCGTTGCTGCAAAAGAGCATGTGTGCTCGGTCGACCTGCCCTGTATAGATAAATGCTAACAAATTATAAACAAATTACCCCTTGCTAAATGAGCCAATTCACTGTATACACCAACACTGGTTCACCTGCGGACCAGATCACGGTGAACCATTCCATGTAGGCACCCAAGAGCAGTCTTCGGCTGTGGCTGACTGCGCCCGCCCGTTTTCCGAAAAAAGCGCGACTCATTCCGGTGGAGCTGCCGAGGCCGCTCGGAGGTCATGTGACGCGATCGCGCCCCAGCGACACCGGCGTGGCGGTATCTGCTCAGCGCAACACTGTTGCACACCGCTCCACGTCCCCCCTCCAGTCAGCGGTCAGGAATGTGCTCGCGTGTGATAAAACGGTGCATTCTGGGTAAGATGCATTGACGCCGCGCTGCTCTCCAGTCCCGTCAGAGCCGAGGGGAGGGAAGATGGCCGACGTGAAATCCGTTTTCGTCAACCTGGCCAAGATACCCCTGCTCTTCCTCCTCCTCTTCGTGTTCGTGTGCTCGCTCGATGTCCTGAGTTCCGCCTTCCAGTTGGCTGGGGGTAACTATGCCACTCGGATCTCTAATTACCCCACGGTGGGGTAAACTATCAGCCTCTGTCTTGGTCAGGGACACTGTCTGTGAACTATTCAAGTGTTGTCTTTAGGTTTTCTGACATGAGGCAGTTGTTTTGTCCTTGTCTTAAACTGCTCTGCTGTGTGTGACACCTGTTGCTTTGTTGTTGTGTTCTCTTTATTTTACCAAATAATCCTGTTTCACAATGTTTCTATTCAGACATGCTCAGTGACAGGGAATCTGCCCTTGAGTTTTTTTTTTTAGCTTTTTCTCTCTCTATTTCTCCATGAAACTTTCTCGGTCAATTGAAGTGTACTTAGCTGGAGTTTAAACCTCCGTTGTAAAGCCCTAGACCACAGAACAGAACTAATCCTTATTTCACAGATGTGGATAGATGTTTCAGTTTTTTATGCAGTTTTGTGGTCTAGGGATTAAACCCAAGGTCCTCCAGGGCCAATGACAACTGGGTTTCCATCCTCCCTATATTTGTGAGTCTGGCCAATCAGTAGCACTAATGTTTTAGTTACATTATCCAGGAGAAAAGAAAACTAGGGCTGGATTTGGATTTGTGGGCCAGATTTGATGATACCTTGTTAAAACTGCTGGCTAAGGTATATGCCTGGGATCTGGAAGGTTGGTGGTTCAAGCCCCGGTGTAACCATATGTAAACAGCTGTTAGGCCCTTGAGCAAAGCCCTTAACCCCACAAGTGGGATTGTCCCCTGCTACGTCAAATGATTATAAACTCTAGCTAGGCGTGCTGAAATTGATCCTGTCATTCTATGGCCGTTGATGTCTTAGCTATGTGGAGGTGCTGTAAGTGTTGCACTTTCAGTTTTCTCGCTCCTGTGAGCAGGGAAGGTGGCAGGAGACATCTTTAAGGACAACGCCATCTTGTCCAACCCGGTGGCAGGACTGGTGGTGGGAATACTGGTGACTGTACTGGTCCAGAGCTCCAGCACCTCCACCTCCATCATCGTCAGCCTGGTCTCCTCTGGCCGTAAGTGCCCCTCCCAATCTCACACCTCCACCTCCACCTCCACCTCCATCCTCCATCCTCATCAGCCTGGTCTCCTCTGGCTGTAAGTGCCCCTCCCAATCTCACACCTCCACCTCCACCTCCACCTCCACCTCCACCTCCACCTCCATCCTCCATCCTCATCAGCCTGGTCTCCTCTGGCCATAAGTGCCCCTCCCAATCTCACACCTCCACCTCCACCTCCATCCTCACCATCATCATCGTCAGCCTGGTCTCCTCTGGCCGTAAGTGCCTCTCCCAGACTCACACCTCCACCTCCACCTCCATCCTCCATCCTCATCAGCCTAGTCTCCTCTGGCCGTAAGTGCCCCTCCCAATCTCACACCTTCACCTCCACCTCCATCCTCATCAGCCTATGGAGTTGCTGGTTCAAGCTCCTGGTCTGCTTATACAGTAGGGATGCCGACCAGCATCTGGAGAGATGAAGTCGGGTCCCTAAATGATAAAAGAACCCTGCTGTTGGGCCCTTGAGCAAGGCCCTTAACCCTAAAACTACTCCAGGGGCTTTACCCCTGCTCTCTCTCTCTCTCCCCACTTCCAACGGCTCTCTCTGCCATTTCTCCCAGGGTGTCCTTTCCAAGAGAGAACATGTTCTCAAAGCATCTCACCTGGTTAAATAAACAATTAAATCAGCAATGGCTGATTCCTTGATCGCTAGTCCGGCTCACGCACGATGTTGCTGTCATGTTATAACACTGATAATGTCAGAACATTCTGGCGAAAGTATGCTATTCAGCCACTCGGGGGAGTGCCCCTGGAAGGTCAGACTCAGAAAGATGAAATGATCCAAAAGGAGTGAGGTTGACTAATACAACTGACCTTTTTTTTTTTACACATTTCAGGAAATGTTAGTAGCCTGAACGATTCCCGCTATTTCGGGGGGGGGGGAAACGTTAGGAGTCTGACGAATTCCCGCTATTTGGGGAAACGTCAGCGGGCCTGACGAATTCCCGCTATTTGGGGAAATGTCAGAAGCCCGAACGAACCCCGCCGCTTGCCGACGACGACGATCGTCAGAAATCCCATTCCTCCCATTCCTCCCATTCCTCCCATTCCTCCCATTCCTCCCATTCCGGGCGGTGTGTGCGTCAGGGGCGCTGGGATAACGACGGGGCCCGCGGCTAATTACACGCGTGTGCCGCCCCGGCCCTCTCCCGCCTGTGATTTTCTCTCTCTCGACAACTCCTTACCAGAGGACAGAGGGGCAATTAGGCACAATTACCCCCGCGGAGATCCTCCTGGACCTCCTTGCCCCCCGGCTCCCGCTTCCGCGAATGCCTTCTGAGGAGCGTAATTAAAAATGATAAAACTTTGACCCGTCTGACAGGACACGGCAGAAAAGCAGAAAGAGAAACACAGCTGTTACTGACGGAGATTTACCAACCGTGTAATTTTTGCCCCCCTCCTCTGACATAAGTGCTGGGTAGGAGGACAACATTTTTCACTCGAAAAATGCAAAAAAAAAAAAAGGGAAAACAATCCAAAACTCCAAAAACTACCCAACTGACTTGTATCCAAACACTTCATATACATTAACTAGCAGTTCTTGCAGTTCATATGCTGAAGCTCATTACATTGATGGAGAGCAACGTACAGTTGATGAGACTAAGCGGGAGACAATCCTCCCCTGGAGCAATGCAGGGTTAAGGGCCTTGCTCAAGGGCCCAACGGCTGTCCGGATTTTATTGTGGCTACACCGGGGATCGAACCCCCAACCACGCGGGTCCCAGTCATGTACCTTAGCCACTACGCTACAGGCTGGTAAATGCCCGCATTTATATAGAGCCTTTACCCAAATGCTTCTCACTCACCCATTCACACACTCAGCGATCGGCGATCGGCTGCCAAACCAACCAGCTCACCAGGAGCATTTGGTGGTTGGGTGTCTTGCTCAGAGACACTTCAACACACCCTGGGTCGGGATCGAAACCTGGAACCCTCTGACTGCCAGATGACTGCTCGTACCTCCTGAGCCAATGTCTTCCCTCATTCTCTCTCTGTCTCCTTGACAGTTCTGGAGGTGCAGTCGGCCATTCCCATAATCATGGGCTCCAACATCGGCACGTCCGTGACCAACACCATCGTGGCCCTCATGCAGGCCGGGGAGAGGACCCAGTTCCAGAGGTACAGGGCCCAGAAGCCCGTCCCCTGTAGTCTGATGGCAAAAGGGAACATTTTACATTACATTATATTGGCATTTGGCAGACGCTCTTATCCAGAGCGACGTACAGTTGATTAGACTAAGCAGGAGACAATCCTCCCCTGGAGCAATGCAGGGTTAAGGGCCTTGCTCAAGGTCCCAACGGCTGTGCGGATTTTCTGATTAGAACCACCGACCTTGTGTGTCCCAGTCAATTACCTTCGCCACTAGACTACAGGCCGCCCATCCACTGTTCGGGAGTTTATATATGTATAAACATGTTTTTTTTAAGAAATTCAGATTTGTTTTCAGTCATGAGAAAAATAAAATGACTCCTGAACAGTGGATGGGCGGCCTGTAGTGTAGTGGTTAAGGTAATATATATATGCATACATACTTGTACTCGTCTTGCAGATACCATAAATAACATATGCTTGATTGTGACATTTATTGTATATATTACACTGGTCTATTGGGATAAGTACAATAAATGTCACGATCAAGCATATGTGACCCTGATAAGCAGGTTCAGATAATGAATCAATGAATGAAGACATGCCTTATTTTATTAGGTTAAATAAATCTCAGGGTCAATAATATTGTATCTGCTAGATAACATTGACTATGATATGAGCAGTCTGTCAATGGTCATGAACTATTCAGTTTAATCTATTTTGAAATCTTCAATGACTACTGTTGTGAGTTTTATTTGTGGTGTGGTTTGTGTGCACACTCTGACCCGGGCTGCATTGAGTGGGAGTTGCTTTCTGGGAAAATAATGGTGTTTTCCCATAATGCCCTTCAGCTGTACATGTATTGGTAAGGTTCTCAAGAATGTGAAGAGCTATTATCTTCGGTAGTACCACTCTGCCTGTTGGCCTTCAGCACCAAGGCAAGGTAGTGGAGAAAGTCACATAATAATAATAATAACAACAGCAACAACAGCAACACCAACAGCAATAATAATAATAAACTCACCTCACGCTCACGACTACTGTCTGTTCTGGCTCCACGGTGGTGGAACGAACTCCCTGTTGAGGTCAGAACTGTAGAATCTCTTCCCACCTTCAAGCGCAAACTGAAGACGCACCTCTTCAAGCAGCATTTTTGATGAAAAAAACCCCCACTTTTGATCACAAAAAGACTATGACTCACTTCCTGTTGTAATCACATCACTTCCTGTAGGGCCTTTGCAGGAGCTACCATCCATGACTGCTTCAATTGGCTGTCGGTGCTGGTCCTGCTCCCCCTAGAGGTGGCCACTGGGCTAATGGGCCATCTGTCCGGAGTGGTGATCCAGTGTTTCAGCATCCGGAGTGGAGAGGATGCTCCCGAACTCCTGAAGATCATCACGGAGCCCGTCACAAAGCTTATCATACAGGTGCCTTATTACTACTCTATTACCACTGTATTACCATTTTATTACTACTCTATTACCACTGTATTACCATTCTGTGACTACTCTATTTCAGTGTATCACCATTTCATTGCTAATTAACACTCTATCACCATGTTATATCACTACTATATTACTACTGTATTGCCACTCTATTCCCATTATTACTCTGTTTCGGTGTATCGCCTTTTCATCGCTAATTAACACTGCATCACCATTTTGCTACCACGCTATTGTGACTGTATTGCCATCCATTGGGTACTGTTGTGTTTCCCCTTTTACTCAGCGGGGTTTCATTCAGCATCGTATTGATACTTGAGGCCTATACGTTCTCCTCTAGGTGGCATCCTTCCTTCTCCAACCTGAGCCCAGTCCCTTTAAGCAGAAACCAGTCAGATCGCCAAATGGTGTCTTGCTCCATACCGACTGTTATGTCCATTTGTTGTGCTTGCTTTCTGCTTTTCTGCCTTCCACACAACCTGACGCCTCTAAACAGCCTGTAGCATAGTGGTTAAGGTGCTTGACTGGGACCTGGATGGTTGGTGGTTCAAGGCCCTGTGTAGCCATAATAAGATCAATGCAGCTGTTGGGCCCCTGCTCAGTCTCATCAAATGTTACATTGGATAAAAATGACAGCTAAATTAACTGTAATGTTATGTAATCCTGTTGTCTCCCCCCCCCCCCTCCCCACCACCAGCTGGATAAGTCCGTAATTACCGCCATCGCCATGGGAGACGAGGGTCTGCATAATAAGAGCCTGGTAAAAGTGTGGTGCAGGACCCGTCTGATTGCGGTACGGCTGTCTCCGTCGTGCCTGTATTTTTCACATCCTCCAACTGCCGTCTGACATGGAGACGTCGACAGCAGCAGCAGTTAGTTTGGCCACGGCCCAGGGATCCTGAGACCTGCCCATTACGTTAAATTACATTCATTCAGCCGACGCTTCTATCCGGAGCGATGTACAATGAGTGCATGCTGAAGGTCATTCGGACAGCTACAGAACAGATCGGATAAGGTACAATTCGCATAGAGAATCGGTGGTCTACAGCCATGAATATCAAGCCTAGTACACGTGGGAAATAGGGAACGGTCACTCATCATGGTCAGCAGTACTGCTCATTTTCTCTCGGGCCTGATAACCCATCAGTATCACTGACTGGGTTGATTGATTACACTCACCCGGCACATCAGGTTAACCCTCATATAATGCTTTACTTTTTAAGTTTTGGGTGAACTTTCCCCCAACAGTTTGAAGTGACACAAAATTATTGTAATAGAAAAACTCTGACACATTGAGTGTTGCCTTCTTATAGTCTCTTATAGCATTTTGTATCCATAAATGTGAAAAATCTGTGAGAAACATCTCACAGAAAGAATCAACCTCAAACAAATCCGATCATAAATGAGGTTGTATATTTTCCTACATTTTGTACAGCTACAAAGGATGAAGCTAACCCCACGCAACACCCTTGTATGCAAAGTTTGTCCAGGTCCAGGATTTTTGAAAGGTTAATTGGTTTCTAAGAGATGTGAAACACAAATAGACCCCAAAGATAATATGAAGGTTAAGGCCCTGGCTAGAGGGGAATAAGGAAGACCAGCACTACTGACCCGGAGGGCCAAGTCTGATTATCCCTGGTGTTATACAGTGGTTAAAGTCTGATTATCCCTGGTGTTATACAGTGGTTAAAGTCTGATTATCCCTGGTGTTATACAGTGGTTAAAGTCTGATTATCCCTGGTGTTATACAGTGGTTAAAGTCTGATTATCCCTGGTGCTATACAGTGGTTAAAGTCTGATTATCCCTGGTGCTATACAGTGGTTAGAGAGCTGGGCTGGTAGCCTAAAGATTGCCGGTTCATTACCCAAGTAGGAAGTTGCTGTCATACCCTGGAGCACAGTACTAAACCTTAATTGTATGTATGCTCTCGTATAAACGGATACTGTCTAAAAAGCTGCAAGAATAGCTGTGTCAGTCCTTATGGGTAAGAATGTCTCCTTAATCTAATGTATGTAATTAGGTCTGTACTCCATACCTCAGTCCAGTTTTTATAATACATAACTTCCACTGAATAGTACGGGTGATTCCTGCAATGTTTTACTTGGGTGAAATCCGTCCCTGGAGAGTTTAGGGAGTGCTGGGTCTAATGTCACCGTGTATGTTTTATTATTAACTGAATGCCGTACCTCTCTCATTAAAATTGATGATCTCTGAGGCCTGACAGCAGTTCCTGAGAGCTGTCTCAGACTGCCTGTGCCGATGCCTAGACTTCATCTCCATTTGTGCTTGCAAAGACAAAAATTTTTTTCATTGGGTAAATCAAAAAATGTTTGGTTCGATTTGTTATACCAATATCTTTATAATACGCCTTTAAATTATCAACTGAGAATACGGATGAAATACAAAGGAAATCGATCAAATTTTCTAATTATAATCATATTTATTTACAGTGAGCTCCATAAAGTTTGGGACAAATATTTTATTCTTGATTTGGCTCTGGACTCTGCAATCTTAACTATTTATTCTAGGTTTAATTTCAGGTTCGCCTTGCTCTTTATGCACATCTGAATTTGGTTACAAATGTAAAATGTGGAGTACAGGGCCAAATCAATCTTTGTCCCAACGGTTATGCAGCTCACTTTACATATGTATTATATGTATTATGTATTTTATCATTCAGGAGCTCACAGTGCATCGCAGTGAAGTAAAACCAGGGTAAAACCAGGGTAGAACAGTGGGAAGACCAGAATAAAAGTCCTGACTGTGTTCAGGGTGCTCGGTGCTGGGTCACTGTTGTGTGTTTATTCCCCGTGTGTACCCCTCTCCTCCTGTCGCTCCAGAACCCAGTGGCTGTGACTGACTCTGCCCTGGCCCCCGGGCACAGCGGCACCCCCTCCTGGACCCTGGAGAACATCACACGCCAAGCCAACGTCCAGAAATGTAGGTCCCGCTCCCTCCTCTCTAAAACCGGGCACGACATAGAATTCACCTCCCCAAATACACCCCCCATTACATGTTATTTGGCTGGCGCTTCTATCCAGAGTGACTTACAGTTGATTAGACTAAGCAGGAGACAATCCTCCCCAGGAGCAATGCAGGGTTAAGGGCCTTGCTCAAGGGCCCGACAGCTGTGCGGATATTATTGTGGCTACACCGGGATTAGAACCACCGACCTTGTGGGTCCCAGTCACGCACCACAGGCACTGCACTACAGGTTACCCATCTGACAAATGCCCTTGACTATATGGGCGGCCTGTAGCGTAGTGGTTAAGGTGAATGACTGGGACACACAAGTGTTGGTGGTTCTAATCCCGGTGTAGCCACAATAAGATCTGCGCAGCCGTTGGGCCCTTGGGCAAGGCCCTTAACCCTGCGTTGCTCCAGGGGAGGATTGTCTCCTGCTTAGTCTAATCAACTGTATGTCACTCTGGATAAGAGCGTCTGCCAAATGCCAATAATGTAATGTAATGTGTGGTGTATGTATTTGTTTTATAATAATAAAAAAAATAAAAAATAATACTAATGTATACATGTTGTACAGGGGTGGACAATTCTGGTCCTAGAGGACAGGTAGGCTTGTGTTTCCACAAAGTTCCCTGGCTAACTAATCGCCTATAAATACCACCAGATATATATATATGGTTCACTCAAAGATTATATCACAGCAAAACATTTTCACGTGTGGTCACAAGAGCAGTCATTGGCTATCATTCATGCACTCATCAAGAAAAATGACAGAGGGCCGTTTGAAACTTTCAGATGGTATTGTCCGATACAGTGCCTGCATTCATTCATCATCATCTTGCATCACTTCACAGCGAAGGCGGGAAACCTGAGGTTTATAGCCCGTGCCTGAGTGATGTACGGCAGCCATTTTACGCCAGAACTATCAACACACGTCAGTTTCGGCGGAGAGGGAGAGAATTACGGCGCCAATGAACATATTCTTTTTCCTGCGGGGTTCTCCTGTAAACGCAACGGAACGAGCCCGCGGGGCAGCGTTCGAATCAGTTTTTTTGATACATCGCCTCCTCGCCACGCCAATTTTATTTCATTTTATTTATTTATTTATTTAACAATTACTTACCCCGGCAAGTTAATCGGGGACAAGTTCTCATTTACGATTGTAGCCTGGCCAAGAGGCCAGGGCGGCAGTGTAATGGGGGAGGGAGAGAGGCAGACGGGGATTTAAAGCACAGGCTTATGCCACGAGAGGGCCAGACAAGCAAATGAAACATAGCGAGCACTGGAGAAAATGATTAGACTGTGAAAAAAAAACAGAGGCTACTACAAAACTCCAATTTCGTTTGGTCGAATTGCAATTACGGCAGTTTGCAGCCGTTCGGCCGCGCTGCGATAATTTTCACGGTCTGTTATGCCATTAGCCTTATGAAGGATGGCCATTAACAACAGCGCATTTTAAATTACGGTGGGTTTCACGGCCCATTTCCACGGCTACAGTATAATTTGCGTTTTATTGCTGTGTGTTATTGATTAATTGCATCACTAATACGCAGGTCTTTGCGCCGGTTCGAATGTTACCACGTTATTGCGTGGGCGTTATCAGTGGTAGTCAGCCCCATATGGATTGGTGCCTACTAAGTTCAGAAGGCTGTTATAATCCATTCACCTGTTTGACGACACGAATACAAGAACCCTCCAGATCCAGCACGAGGCCCATTTTATCGAGTGATAACACTAAAAACGGGTGTCTCTATCTAATGTCAATGTAGCAATGTAATAACGTTACGATTCCCTTTCGCCAATGGTTCAATGGTTCCAGAAGGAACCCTGCGATTCCATAGAAGAATCTAGCTCGAGGGTCCTTTTTAGGGTGAAATGGTTCTGTGCCTGGGAGCTTTCACACTTTGAGACAGTAGAATTATATGGTTTGACAAAAATGATGTGTCATAAATCTGTTGTTTATAGGGCACTGAATATGTGGTGATGTTTTTACCCAAGAATACTGTTTGAAAGTATGAACATTTAAAAAAAGAAAGAAAAAAGGTGGTATCTGCTTGGAGGCCACTCACTTTGGTATATTTGAAGCTCAATATCTCAAAACCACTCAGAATGCCAACAGAACCTCATATTCCCAACATCACGACTTCACACCTATGATAGAGGGTGAAAAGGGTTCCTCTATGGAGAGAGGCTAAAGAACCCCTCTGTCTGCAGGGCTGAGTCTGCCTGTCCCCTGTCCCCTCAGGCAGGCACCTGTTTGTGGACACCCCCATGTCGGACCTCTCTGTGGGTCTCCTCCTGCTGGCCTGCTCCCTGGTCGTGCTCTGCGCCTGCCTGGTGCTCCTGGTCAAGCTCCTCAACTCTCTGCTCAAGGGCCAGGTGGCCAAAGCCATCCAGAAGGTCATCAACACAGGTGGGAACCGTTAAGTCACCGTCTTGTAATGGTTAGAAACCCGGGGCTTCCAAGTGGAGAGGTTGCAGGTTCGATTCCCAGGCAGCTCACCTCCGTCGTCCTCTTGAGCCTCGGTGCATAGCCAGAACTGCTTCAGTAAATGCGAATGGTCCCACTGCTGAAATGAAACTGCTCAAGCTATGTTTTGAAACAGCTGGTAGCTCATTGGCTGGTTCAGACCAGCTCCTCGCGTGACGTGGTTTAGCTGGTTGACCAGTTCAGACCAACTTCCGGCTTGGCATGGTTTGACCAGCTCAAGCTATGTTTTGAAACAGCTCAGACAGGCTTTCAGCAGCAGCAGGTTGGCCAGCTCATACCCAGCTGGACCAGCTTATGCCCAGCCTTTCAATTTTCAAGCTGGCATAGCTGGATGTTACAGCTGGGAAATCATGGGAAAAGATAGAGAGTGACATTTTGGCTGGTTTTGATTGTTTGGAGATTTATTTATGTATGTATTTCAGTACATATATTATTAATGTATATATTATTATTTATTAGTAGTAGAAACTCCTAAATGAATGCATGCTCATGTCACTGTAATCTCGAGCCTGAATAGAACATTTGCAGTGATCTGGCCCCCCATAAATCACCCAGATGTACTGTAAGATACCGGCACACCTGCCATTAGGAATTCATATTCTGTATTTTTTCAAGTGCTCAATTATCGTCAGATCAGTCCTCTGATATACGTAAGTGTGCTCAGTTTTGTGCCTGGCCTCTTTGGCAAATTAAGCCAAATAGTATTTTGTCCCAAACACATTACATTACATTACATTATTGGCATTTGGCAGATGTTCTTATCTTATCCAGAGCGACATACAGTTGATTAGACTAAGCAGGAGACAATCCTCCCCTGGAGCAATGCAGGGGTAAGGGCCTTGCTCAAGGGCCCAACGACTGTGCAGATCTTATTGTGGCTACACCGGGGAACGAACCACCGACCTTGCGTGTCCCAGTCCTTTACCTTAACCACTACGCTACAGGCCGCCCACCTGGGTTTCTAATGAGCGTACCTCTCTCTCAGATTTCCCTCCTCCTTTCGGCTGGTTGGCGGGTTACCTGGCCATGCTCGTGGGGGCGGGAATGACCTTCATCGTCCAGAGCAGCTCGGTCTTCACCTCCGCCATCACCCCGCTAATCGGTGAGTTTCCCCCAGGAGCTCAAACATCTACAGCAGGGGTCCTCAGTCCTGGTCCTGGAGAGCCGCAGGGTGTGCTGGGGTCCTCAGTCCTGGTCCTGGAGAGCCACAGGGTTTGCTGGGGTCCTCACTCCTGGTCCGGGAGAGCCACAGGGTGTGCTGGGGTCCTCATTCCTGGTCCTGGAGAGCTGCAGGGTGTGCTGGCTTTCGTTGTTACTCAGCACTTAATTGATCAATTAAAGCAGTCAATTACACAATGAACTCACCACACCAGGGACTGAATCAGTTGCTGATTTTAAGGCGAAAAGAAGAAATAACACACCTTGTGGCTCTCTAGGACCAGGAATGAGGACCATTCTGGTCTAGAGTTTGTGCCATTTTTGTCGATTTTTTTGTCTACTCTCATAATAAATTGTGATAAATTGTGATTTCCACATGTCAAAAGGCTAATTTCACACACGGTCAAATCAAACAAACTCAGTTATGTCATCAGTTATTCATTATTGCGCTGATCTAACCGGACGGTTGTGGCTGCAGATTTCATTCCGTCCTTCAAACAGCCATTTTCTGACAAAGTGACAAACTACTCAGAGCAGAGAAGAGTTGAACAACTGAACAAAGAGAAGAGAGAACTTCACTTTCTCAATCACGGCTCCCTGCTCCTGACACGGTCCCGGGGAGGGGGGGGGGTACGTTTTTAGGAATTAACTGCAGCTACAGAAACGAGGAGACTAGACTGGATCCTGAGGAGACCGCCCGTCCCCCGCCACCTGAACCCCCGCCCCGGTTCCCCCGTCATCCCTGACGAGCCAAATTACCTGGCCGCTAATTAGCCGGCAGGCTGAGGCAGCGCTCGTTAGCCGGGCCCGTGAGCCCATCAGCTGCGGGACGCGCTGCCCCCCCAGACCCGCTAATTGTGTGTCTGAACCGCGGCGGGTGATTAGCGGGGCTCATTCCTCCGGAGCGGAGCCTTAATTCCCGCCATCGCATTCGCTGTCATGGCCGGTGCTTCTGCCCCCTTCAGAGTGTGAGCGGCGCCGGGGCGTGCGCATCGTTGATCGCTCATTAGCCGACTTATTGAGTTTGCTTTCATTCGGCCGGACACCGCGGAGGCCGGGCGGCGCCCAGCTGGTGAAACCCGACATCGTGCCCAAGTGTGACACGGCAGCATAATCCCGAAATATTCATACAGTCCAGTCTCCGTACAAGTAGGTGGACTTGTAAACAACAAGGTGGGCCTGTACGGAAGTATATACAATAACATTACATTACGGTATTTAGTTGACACGTTCAACTGAAGCGACTTACAGTTGATTAGACTAAGCAGGGAGACAATACCCCCTGGAGCAACGAGTGGTGAAGGGCTTGTCTTGATTGGAGGGGAACAGGAAATTGGCATTTGATCTAAATATATTTGCCACTGAGTGGATGGAACGATACATCGGTGTGTTAGAACAAAAGTATTAAAATTTCATACATTTTTTGAAATATACTTGAAGACATGACCCTGACTGACCCTGACTGACCCTTACAGACCCCCGACTGACTCTCACTGACACTCACTGACACTCACAGACCCCTGACTGATCCTGACTGACACTCACTGACACTCACAGACCCCTGACTGACCCTAACTGACCCTCACTGACACTCACTGATACTCACTGATCCTGACTGACCCTCACTGACACTCACTGACACTCACTGACCTTGACTGATCCTGACTGACCCTCACTGACACTCACTGACCCCTGAATGATCCTGACTGACACTCACAGACCCCTGACTGATACTCACTGACCCTCACTGACCTTCGCTGACCCCTCCTGCTCCTGCAGGGCTGGGGATGATCAGCCTCCAGAGGGCCTACCCTCTGACCCTGGGCTCAAACATCGGCACCACCACCACTGCCATCCTCGCCGCCCTGGCCAGCCCGGGGGACCGGCTGGCTGCAGCCTTCCAGGTGTGTGTGTGCTGTCTCTACCACACCTCCAGGTGTGTGTGTGCTGTCTCTACCACACCTCCAGGTGTGTGTGTGTGTGTGCTGTCTCTACCACACCTCCAGGTGTGTGTGTGTGCTGTCTCTACCACACCTCCAGGTGTGTGTGTGTGCTGTCTCTACCACATCTCCAGGTGTGTGTGTGTGCTGTCTCTACCACATCTCCAGGTGTGTGTGTGTGCTGTCTCTACCATACCTCCAGGTGTGTGCTGTCTCTACCACACCTCCAGGTGTGTGTGTGCTGTCTCTACCACACCTCCAGGTGTGTATGTGCTGTCTCTACCACACCTCCAGGTGTTTGTGCTGTCTCTACCACACCTGTGTGTGTGTGCTGTCTCTACCACACCTCCAGGTGTGTGTATGCTGTCTCTACCACACCTCCAGGTGTGTGTATGCTGTCTCTACCACACCTCCAGGTGTGTGTGTGTGCTGTCTCTACCACACCTCCAGGTGTGTGTATGCTGTCTCTACCACACCTCCAGGTGTGTGTGTGCTATCTCTACCACACCTCCAGGTGTGTGTGTGCTGTCTCTACCACACCTCCAGGTGTGTGTGCTGTCTCTACCACACCTCTAGGTGTTTGTGCTGTCTCTACCACACCTGTGTGTGTGTGTGCTGTCTCTACCACACCACCTGGTGTTTGTGCTGTCTCTACCACACCTGTGTGTGTGTGTGCTGTCTCTACCACACCACCTGGTGTTTGTGCTGTCTCTACCACACCTCCAGGTGTGTGTGTGTGCTGTCTCTACCACACCTGTGTTTGTGTGCTGTCTCTACCACACCTCCAGGTGTGTGTGTGTGCTGTCTCTACCAAACCTCCAGGTGTGTGTGTGCTGTCTCTACCACACCTCCAGGTGTGTGTGTGCTGTCTCTACCACACCTCCAGGTGTGTGCATGCTGTCTTTACCAGACCTCCAGGTGTTTGTGTCCTGTATCTACCACACCTGTGTGTGTGCTGTCTCTACCCCACCTGTGTGTGTGCCTGATGGTCCTGTCTTGGGGAACAGGGCCCTGGTCTGTTCTTACATGCTTACGGGCCTTTCCCATGGGTCTGCGTGTTTCACGCCTGATTCCTCGTGTGTTCAGGAGAGAGTGGAGCAGGAGACAAACCTACACAAGCCCAAAGCACAATCCCACAATCTCTCTCTCCATCTATCTCTCTCCCTTTCTCATTTCTTTTTCCCCCACTCGCTGGGGCGCTAAGTTAATTACGAAGCGCTAATTGGATATATACATGCGGTTTGCAGCGAACGCTATGAAACATACGCTGGTGTAATTGCAGAAGGGGACGAACAGTCAGGCTCAGCCGTAATTGTGTTGGGAAAACAGCCATGTCATCAGCATGAAAGTGCCCACTGAGGACTTCCCTGGAGCTGAAGCCAAGCGACCGAAACAATGATGTGGTCTCCGGGTCACATGTGCGGTTTCTGATCTTGCTGATTGGATGAGTTCCCCTTGGGGGGCGTGCTTCCTTTGTATACAACAAGGGTACTCAATCTTATCCAGAAAGGGTCAGTGTGGGAGCAGGCTTCTGTTCCAACCAAGCAGTTACACCCAGTTTATAATAATCAACCACTAGAGTCTTTGCTGAGGACCTTGGTTTGTCTAATCATAATATATTACTGCTTGGTAGAAACAAAAGTCTGCATACACACCAGCCCTTTTCAGGGTATGATTGAGGACCCCTGATGTACAATGACTGTTACTAATGACAGTCAGGCCTACTGCGCTATGTGTGTGGAATGCAGATTTG
The DNA here is from genome assembly GCF_963514075.1 of Conger conger. NCBI lineage: Eukaryota > Metazoa > Chordata > Actinopteri > Anguilliformes > Congridae > Conger > Conger conger. Next base: position 4,913,875 of record NC_083762.1, on the reverse strand, counting down.
GGTCAAATACGTAATACGTTTTGGATTCAAATACCTTTCTGTGCTCAATTGATCTTGCTTCGTGCAATTGAGCCAACCAAAACGACCAGAAGGTGGAGTTTGCACTTTTTGAGAGCAATTATTTGGTTCAAGTACTCCAGGCAGGCTCAGCAAAGCATAGAAAAGTATTTGAATCTAAACCAATAATGTATTTTACCCAAAGCAGAAGTTAGCTGAATAACTGCACTGAGTAAAACCCGGACCCTGCCCAAATCCGGAACATGGACTCAAGTAAAAAACACTTTACTTTGCAAATTCTATCCAGCTAACTCAGTTATCCTATCCTCGTGGAGCACCACCGATTCATTTCAGTTCCATTCCCCCCCCCCCCCCCCTTCCCCTTCCAGATCGCCCTGTGCCACTTCTTCTTCAACATTTTGGGGATCCTGCTGTGGTACCCGCTGCCGGTGACGCGCCTGCCCATCCGCATGGCGGAGAAGCTGGGCGAGTGCACGGCGAAGTACCGCTGGTTCGCGGTGCTGTACCTGGCGGCCTGCTTCCTGCTGCTGCCCTCGCTGGTGTTGGGCCTGTCGATGGCGGGCTGGCGGGCGCTGGTGGGCGTGGGCGCGCCCTTCGTGGGCGTGCTGCTCTTCATCGGCCTCGTCAACGCGCTGCAGTCCCGCAGGCCCCGCCTGCTGCCCCGCCCCCTGCGCTCCTGGGACTTCCTGCCCGCCTGGATGCGCTCGCTCAAGCCCCTGGACCGCCTGGTCGCCAAGGCGACGCTGTGCTGTGGCCCCGCCCCCCGGGCCCCGCCCCCGCCCCCGCCCCCGTCCGCCCCCCCTGAATCCGCCCGGCGCGCCGCGGCCGAGAGGAAGGAGGAGCTGGCGTGCGATAACCCCGCCCTCTCCTACCTGGACGAGACCTCCCCGCGCGGGCGCGTCTTCAAACTGCGCGGCCTGGAGAGGTGCCACAGCACCCCCCTGTGATCGAGGAACTGGGAGGGGGTGGGACACCACGGCCAGCTCGGCTCCAGAGGCTCATCCCGATCGCTTCCTTTTCACCTCCTGTCTCCTTGCTCCTTGCTGACCCAGAAAAGAAATCGACCGAGGCCCACCGCCTTCCGAGCCGCTAAATGTTCCTAATAAGAGCCAGAAGTAGAAGCCTGGAGACTCCCGAACTTTTCTTGAAAAATAAAGAAAGAGCCAAACGCATCCTGCGTGACGTACAGTATAAATAATCGACCTGTGGATCCACCACTTCCCCATCTGCCACGTCTGTAACTGACCTGTGGATCCACCACTTCCCCATCTGCCACGTCTGTAACTGACCTGTGGATCCACCTCTCCCCGTCTTGCACGTCTGTAACTGACCTGTGGATCCACCACTTCCCCATCTGCCACGTCTGTAACTGACCTGTGGATCCACCTCTCCCCGTCTGCCACGTCTGGAGCTCGGAGCAAGGAAAGGAAGGAGGTCAAACATCAGCGATTGGGATGAGCCCCAGGTCCCAGGCTCCCAGTGTCTGCGCTCTCCCTGAACCAAGCGAGTAAGATAATGAGTGAAATCTGTTTACTGCATGGTTGCAGTAAATACCTGCAGTCACTGCAACCCTCAGGACATGCAGTAGAGTAGCTCTGCACTATAGGTAGGGAAAGAAGAGTTTTATATTTTCATAATTTTCTGCAATATTTTTCATTGGTGCTGTAAAGTTTTTAACACAGTGTTTGCATCAGTAATCTGGTTAATGAACAGGAGAAGACCAGGTTTCCCTTGTTGAAATTTTATTGGTTCATGCAGAGGATGCATATTTTACCTTAAGTTGCCAATAAATTGTTTATCATTTTTGTAATCATTTAGTGTTATGAAATTGATAATCCCTGGGAGATGAGAAACTGGATTGTGGTGTGCACTATTCTTCCTCAATACTTCTGCTGAGCAATTCAGCTCAGGGACATTGCCTTAAGATGCCCTATCATCATTTCTTTTATTTTCGTAAACAAAACTACACAACCAACACAGTGAAGTGTATAAATGGACTTCAGTTGCCTGGCTTTAGGCTGTCATGGAGATCTGTGCTGGAGCTGAGATACCACTGTTTTACTGTAGACAGCTACCAAAACTGTCATAACCTTTTGGTACATTAAATTGTTCCCCGAGCCAGCAATACACAATTCATATAATAATAATATTGAAATGATTT
>NC_083762.1:4894196-4906696 GCF_963514075.1 Conger conger | reverse complement strand
CTTCCATCGAGGGGAGAGCTACTATCGGTTGATAAGGTGCCTGGTACTCTGGAACCGGAAGGTTCCGTAGCAAAGTTCTGGAATGGAATGCTCAGTGTCCCTTGGGTGGAATGTTTCCGTGTCATAAGGCCTTGCCTGTGTGCGGTTACCATGGAGAAACATGGGACAGTGTTGTGTGGTCCTGGCGAGATGCAGGCGCATTTCATAAACAAGATACATAATTTAAGGGGTAGCAGACTTGTGGCTGCAGTTCGCTGCAGTTTCACACCGGGGACCGGGGTTGGATTCCCGGTCCTGCCAAAAGCCAAGTTTGGCCGGCTCACGTGGGGCAGCAATAATTGGCTCGCTGCTCCAGAGGGAGGGTCTTGGCAGGGTTAGTAGATCGCCACACAATAAGCACCTCTGACACCTCAGAAACACAGGCACTATTATGAGAGATGAGACGTCTAGAAGAAGGCGTGTCGCTCTTCCTCAGGCTGCCAAAGGGTGGGGTGTGGACAGTGTATGTAACACTTACTCTTATGGGAATAGAGAGGGGGTTCAATTGGCTACCAAATTATGAGAAAGAAGAAAAAATCCGAAAAAAATAAAATAAATTATACATAATTTGTTATTTAGCTGACGCTTTTATCTAAAGTGACTTACAGTTGATTAGACTGAGCGGGGGGACAATCCCCCCCTGGGGCAATGTGGGGCGCTTATGCTAAAAAGAATCTTTGCTTGTCAAAAATATTGGCAGAAAATATTGGGACTTACAGGCCAAATGTAGGGCATCAGAGATAATGAGGATGCCCAAAGTGAGACCGCTTCCGCGAGCCGAACATTGTGTCAGGGGCAAGGTTATTATCGTTAGCAAAACTATTATAACCCTGGTCAGGGGTGTCCTCATTCCCCTGAAACGCCTCGAATCACGTCATCCTCTCTCTCTTTCCCGGAGTTCGCGGAATTACTCAGGAGTACTTTTTTTTTTTCAACGGAGGCGATGATTGGCCGTAGGCACGGAAACCGTTCTTTTACCACCTCCAGTGTACGTCAGTCCCGAGGGCAGAGACTACGACCGCGCTGAAGATAGCAGCGTAGACGGTGCAAAATAATTACATGTGTTTACGCCGCACGGCGAAGCGCTATCCGCAGTGCTGACACCACGAGTGTGCTAATGCTGTTTCACGACCTTTCCTCCGTGTCCTGCGATAAAACAGGTCTTTATATCAGCCTCTTCACTGGCCTTGAGTTTCTCACTGTGAGTCATTTACTGAACACATTTCCGTGAATCACTTAGATGTACATACCATTTCTGTTTAGGCGGTTCATTTAGGTGGAATCCTTTGTAGATGTGTTCAGTTTAAATCAGAAATTCACCAGGCCTTGTGAGTGCTATAATGCAAATGTTTTATTTTATTTTATATTATCTTATGCACAATTCAGAAATGGATATTTTTTTCATTTAAAGCCTTTGGCTGGTGTGTTTATTCAGTGAATTGTGCAGATTACATTCTTCATTTGTGAACCATTTGCGTTGTGTAGCTGAATGAATATCTTCTGAAGCAGTTCATGTTAAGCACCTTTGCTCAAAGACAAAGTATTCCCAGCTGGGAGCATTCCCACAACCTGGGAATTACAAGCCCCATTCCCGGAAGTCCAGGCCTGGGGTGTTGTGAGATTGGCAATGACAAATTTCATTTTTTACCACGTACCGAGTACATATATGATTTTTTTTCATGGTATGAACAGCATATAATTGCTTGGATATTTACAAATTCCGATCTGGGGAATATTTGTACAGTACATGGTTAAATTCAATAAACAGCTGATAGCTGGCCATGTTATTTATGTCTGAACAGTGAAATGACATTCACACCCTGTCAAGTGCTTTCTTTCCCACATCTCCTCACGAGACACAGTACCGACCTCATAATGCCATGAAAGAAATAAGAAATAAGAATATTCAGCTCAGAATCTCTGGCATTACACAGAATATTCAGCTCAGCATTACACAGAATAATCAGCTCAGAATCTCTGGCATTACACAGAATATTCAGCTCAGAATCTCTGGCATTACACAGAATATTCAGCTCAGAATCTCTGGCATTACACAGAATATTCAGCTCAGAATCGCTGGCATTACACAGAATATTCCGCCCAGAATCTCTGGCATTACACAGAATATTCAGCTCAGAATCTCTGGCATTACACAAAATATTCAGCTCAGAATCTCTGGCATTACACAAAATATTCAGCTCAGAATCTCTGGCATTACACAAAATATTCAGCTCAGTATCTCTGTAATGTACCTTGGCGTGTCAAACAAACTGCAGATCCGAAACCCAAGCACATTAACGAAAAACACAAACGCAAAACACAAATTTCAATGTCACAACATAACGGAAATGAAGAAAAAAAAAAGAAGACAAGCGCATTAATCTGTTTTGCGTTATGCGCTACGCGCTTGTGTTTTTTAAATTTGCAAAGCGTTTTTTAGTATGCAGTTCTTTTGACACATCTCGGCCATCATAGAAATGGGCTACTAGTAATTTTCCCCGAGATTTTCTGCAAGCCAGCGACACTGACTCCTATTCATCATAGATAACCTTGTTATCAAACTGAGAGATTTATCATCTCATTTAGTCATTGTTGTGTTGTTAGAGGAATGCCTTTCATAATGAAAAATAGCACTAATTGTCCATTAGTTATGTTATTTATTCAGGTTATTATGGCATTAAGGAATCGGTCTTATACAACTTGTTTTTGATGTTGCATTGCAGCCAAGATTGAAACCTGGGACTGTGTGGTGACTGGACTACTCACCATACTGTCCACCATAAATTGTATACATAGATTATTTATAAAACGAAAGATGTGTAACCCAGTTAAATACTGAAAAGATAAATGTAAATCACTGTGAAATTCAATGCACTGCAGTGATGCTCAGTGTCAGTTGCAAATGTGGATTTAGTCCTACAGTATTAGCTAGTTTAGTTCAGTGAGCTCACAGTGCTATTTTACCACATGTATTCTCAGAGGGTGGTCACATTAAGGAACATCGCCTTTCCAGGCTGTTTATAATATGTCTCACGTGATATATCACATTAATGACCTTATTTTTAATAAGCAAATACTGGCAGGTAAACTCAGCTAAGGCAATTGATAGCCATCTGCTGAGGACCATCGAAGGTCGAAGGAATGAGAACGAATGAACCAGGCCTGCTTGTTCACAGTCGACTGACTGCCATTAAGCATGCAGCTGGGGGCTGCCTAGAGCAGGGCTGCCCAACCCTGTTCCTGGAGATCTACCATCCTGGTAGATACCATACCATCTACCATTTAATTTCAACAGCTCAAAACTGAACACAACTAACAAGGATTCCAGCTAAACTCACCACCTAAACGGTTCCATTTACACCACGCATCAACGGTTCGTCAGTCATTCATCTCATGAAATGATTTATTAGATAATAACTCGTCCTCCACTACGTTCATAACTTTTTGCGGTTCCTGGATCGCGGTGAAGGAGAGACTCACCGTCGCGTGTCGGTGAGTTGCGGTGAACCGGGCCCAAAAGCAGGAGGGCGAAAGGGTCGCGGAGCTCGTCGAGTGCGTTCCCGAAACATATGGGGGAGCTCTAGTGGAATTACTGGAACATATGCTCACCGCAATGCAGATGCTGGCTGACCGCGATAGCCACAGAGCGGGCGATGGAAGGACTCAGTGATGTAGCCCCCCAACGCTAGAGGCCCATGTTAATAAAACAGGCACCTGATTTAAAGTTTAAAGCTTTAAAGCTGCAATAGGTAAGATTTCTGCGTTTTGCGTTTGCAACATAAGCGCGTTCACAGAGAATGGGGAGGGACAAAGGGTGTTTGTTGCTGCTGTTCCTTTCTTGACTGTTACCTATTGTAGCTTTAATGTCCGTCTGCCTTGTGATTCGATTGCTTTAGTTAAGGTGCCTAACGGTCTTTTGCTTTATTTAATAACCTTTGCCTGTATTGCTAGCCATAGTTTATTATGAATGTATAGCTGAGCATCTGTCAATGATTGATGTTTTATGTGTGGGAAGAGTGAAAATCAAGCACTGTGAATGTTGTATTGATCGAATGCTTTGGGGATTCCGGGTTTGTATTACCGGAAATATATCCGTATATCAGGGTCTTCTTTAAGATGGTACGTTTATAAAATGAAGTGAATAATAAAACCAATGAATTCGAAATAAATTCAATATGCCGAAGTTGATTCTGAGACACCAAAACCCTTCCCCCCCCCCCCCCCCCGTCAACACGTTTCTCGAGTTTGCAGGCTCGCTTCAGAATTTCAAATGAAATCCTAATGACGCCAGTGGAAGGAACAACTGCTCGGGTGGGCATCCCAGAATCCTCCACTGCGCGACGCGGACACTCGACGACTGCAAAGCCCTGCTCTGTAACTGAGAGTGTGTCGAAAATGAAACGAGCCGAACAGGTGTCGTGGGAGAAAAAAGGGGGAAAGAGAACGGGTGATTTTCCTCTTTCTCCTCCGGCAGGCCCTGGTTGAGTCTCTCTCGGTGTGATTTGCAGCCTGGCGGCAGAGTGACTCTCCCTGTGAGGGTCACAGCTGCATTGAGAAACGCAGCATTCGCACTGACAAACACCCAAAACCACATCAGTCACATCAGTCAATTTCAGCAAGCATTTTAGTCATATTCAAACTCAAAAATCAAAATCTAGTTAGTTTCTACTAATTTCTTTCCTTCATATGCCATTGAGGTGAGACACAGTTCAAGATTGGGGTAAGAAATCTTTACTTTAACCTTTTCAATTTCGAAAAGCAAACCATAACTTAAAATAAGCTAATGCTTTCTACTTTAGACAAAAAAAAAAAAAAGATTGTAGAAGTCCCATTACACAACTAAAACAGTTGATCCCCAGTTCTCCACCAGTTGAGATGGACAGGGATTCATCCTCAAACAGCCAGAACCTCCACACACTCTCAATAAAACGATTACTTTACAAAATTATGGACAGTGATTGCACAGCAGTGTGTACTAAATCGGTTGAAGTCACATATAATTATTAATATTGCATCCAGGGACTGTCCATAATTTTATAAAGTAATCATTTCAACGTGACAGCCGACCAATTATTCATTTTTTCGGTGCACTTTTTAACCAGCAGAAGCAGTCAGGCTGCTCTTTTGTGCAACACCTCTTAGACCTTTCCACATGATCTCACCGTGTTATTCATATTTAAACCTGTCCCTCGCCAGAGTACACAGCTCATATCAACACAATATAACTCCCAGAGGCCTGAACCGGCTGAGGACACTTCAACCTTACTCGAGGCACAGATTACACTTTTTATAATCCTTTGATACAGTTTGGGAGTTAATGGTCGGGGTGACATGGCTCAGGCAGTAAGAGCAGTCGGTCTGGCAGTCGGAGGGTTGCCGGTTCGATCCCCCCACCCGGGCTGTGTCGAAGTGTCCCTGCGCAAGACACCTAACCCCCCAAATGCTCCTGACGAGCTGGTCGGGGCCTTGCATGGCAGCCAATCGCCGTCGGTGTGTGAGTGTGTGTATGAATGGGTGAACGGAGAAGCATCAATTGTACAGAGCTTTGGATAAAGGCGCTATATAAATGCCTGCCATTTACCATTTAATGGAGCAATTTGGGTTAAGCACATTGCCCCGGGATACGTGGCTCACCCTGGCTGGGAGTCAGACCTGATTGGAGTTACAAAGTGCAGTTCTGAAGCTCCCTTCCTCAGCCATTACATACACCAGGGTTGCACAGCAAGGGCCGATCCGTTCCAGGATTTTGGGCCAACTTCTGGTCTCGATTATCTTAATTAACTGCATCTTATCTGACATGAGTGTGAGTACAGGCTCCAGACTGCAGACTGCGAGTGTGTCCTGATGACTTTACTGTGCTCAAGTGCAGGCTTGAACCAGGGTCATTCACAGAGCTGTCAGCAAATTAAAAACAAGGCAATCGTTTGGAAAAAAAACCAATACGCAGACCGGCCCTCGAGGACCGGAGTTGTGCACCCCTGCATTACACTGTCATCTAGTATATCCCCAAACAGACCCACTCCAATCCAGACACCTTGAGGCTGAAGGATCCTCAACAAAACCAGCCTCTATTTCTCTCTGTTGTTTGTCAAGAAGCATACAATTTCTTTTCAGCGTATGCTTATATTGGACAGTACAGACAAACCCAATCACTCTCAAAACTGATGCATGAAGAAAAAAAAAATGGGACGTGTCATTTCCTTAACGTTAAGGACAGCACATTTTGTGTTACTTTCAATGCAGCCGGTGTTTAAAAGTCTCCCTTCATAACACAGAATCTGTTGCATGAAAGTTCGCAACTTTGACTCAAAACCTGTTGAAAGCAGCATAAACATACTCACACATAAAGTGTGTCGAGTTTCGCCTCATCCTGTTTCAGTGTGATCATTTGTGCCTCCCAGTTTTGTTCTTAAGCATGTTCCCTTCCCCTTTATTAATACATTTTTAATAAAATGCTGACTGTATATTCTCCAGGACACAGTGCAGCAAACGTAGGCATAGACGCAGGTACGGCAGGTATGGTAATGAGCGAGAACCTCGTCCGGTATATCCGTGCTCCTGGAAATGCAATTTCCGCCCTTTTCTCCACAAGGTTGCTGAGGGCCGTGGTTGCGCAGAAGGGCTCTTATCTTCTCGGAGCCCACCGGTCCTTTTCCCCCAGAATGCTCTGGGATGCTTCTTCAGCCGTGTGCGCACTCCTGGGATTCATTTTGCAGCCTCTTCCTTGCAAACCCACAGTGTGAAAGGAGGGCGAGAGAGACCCCCGAGTGGACTCCGCACAGTTCTGCGTCCACACCCGGGGTGGGGGGTTTTATGATTAATGTGCACCCGCCAATCCCCCCCCCCATATTCACATCTAAGAAAAGAAGACATAATCAAACAAGGAGAATGATTATAATTAACACAAAAGATTATACTTCTATTCAAATTCAAATAGCAAGTACAGGTTTTTTTAAATTTGCAATTAGAAATTCTGTCCCATTATTGCAGACATGATTTCAATTAAATAGTGCTTCTTTTATTTATTTTTTTGTCTGGGTGAAGATATTTCATCTCCGCATTAAAAAAAAACAACAACATTATTATTTTGCCTAAGAACTACAAGCCCTGTAAGAGTGTTATTGATTTTAATTTTAAGAATGCCTAAAGGGACCCTTGCACAGTATTACAGAAAGTAATCAATAGTTAAGTCTATGTTTATCATTGCCAGAGAAATGCCATTCAGGAAACGAACCCAGGGTATAGTTAGACATGTTGTAAAAAGCAGGGCTGACAGAGAATGATGGGAAAGTTTGATTTCATTATTCACCTCATATCACAAGACCTATTTAAAAATGGTCATAGACAGTACGTTTTTTTTAAAGTCTATTAATGGTTAATTTCAACAAGTTAACTTTTTATGTTCTCTATAAAGCCTTCTGTCGAAAGTCAGTGATCACTCACACACACACACACACATACACACACTGTACTGTATCACTCACACACACACACACAAACACCCCCCCCCCCCCACACACACACTGTTCTCTATCACTGTACAGTATCACCCACACACCTATCACAGACCTCACACACATATCACATGTGTTTATTTGTTTGAGTGTGTGATTGGTGTGTGTGAACGTGTGTGATTAATACTGTACAGTGATACAGTGAGAACAGTCTGTGTGTGTGTGTGTGTGTGTGAGTGATACAGTACAGTGTGTGTATGTGTGTGTGAGAGAGTGATACAGTACAGTGTGTATGTGTGTGTGTGAGTGATACAGTACAGTATGTATATGTGTGTATGTGTGTGTGTGTGTGTGTGAGTGATACAGAACAGTGTGTGTATGTGTATGTGTGTGAGTGATACAGTACAGTGTGTGTATGTGTGTGTGAGAGAGTGATACAGTACAGTGTGTGTGTGTGTGTGTGTGTGTGTGTGTGAGAGTGATACAGTACAGTGCATATATGTGTGTGTGTGTGGGTGATACTGTACAATGATAGAGAACAGTGTGTGTGTGTGAGAGCGATACAGTACAGTGTGTATATGTGTGTGTGTGTCGGGGCGGTGGACGGTTGTGGGGGTGGATTAACATCATTAACCCTCCGCATAGCTCCCGTGTCCCTCTGCCTCATATTAAGAGCAGACTAACAGCAGCTCTGCGCGAAGCCGGGCCGGCCGATGACTCTCCCTCATTCCCTCGTGTCTCCGATGGGGAGGCATCTCTCACCCGCTGCAGCACAGCTTCAGGAGGTCACACTCGGGGTGGGAGCGGGGCATTAGCCAGGGCCGCTCCGCAGAGCTCCGCACAACGTGTTCCGACTTCTCCGCTCCATTTAACAGCGAGCGTGTCCTGCTAGCCGCCGAAGCTCTCCAGATCACGGCAAATATTTATGTTATCAAGGCCTGTTAGCTGACACGCACACGGACCACACGTGCTGCACACACAGAGACACTGTATAGGCATATTATAAACTCTACATTTTTTAGCAATAAAAACCTTTAAAAAAAATAAATAAAAAAAATAACCTTTGTGATGGATTGGGTGCATTCCTATCTCTCGCCCCAATGCATGCTGGGATAGGCTCCAATCCCCCTGCAATCCTGAGCAGGGATAAGCAGGATGGATGGATCTATGGATCTGTGCTTTGCTAAGCGAAACCCTTATACAGAGTTACAGACATTGGGTACATCAGCTCTGTTCAACTCCACATCCTACAGGCCGCCGTGTCTGTAGGGATTTGCTCCTACCATGCCCGTCACCACCTGAGTTCACTAATTAGCCTATTATATGAACCAAGCAAGTAGTGAAAGTCATTAGTGAAATCAGGTGGTGCAGTGCACTGTAGGGGAAAATGCCTGCAGACACCGTGGCCCACAGGATAAGGAGTTATATAATCATCCATTTAAGCAAAGAGCAGTTATAGACACATTTCCTGGGTCAGGTGACAGAGCGCAGAAGTCCAAGTTCTCTGACCTGGGAGAGGAGGTCACTCCAGGGAATGTTTCTATTTTAAGCGGAAGTACGGAATGACTGAGATTCAAATTCTTACACAGATTTTACACGACTATTAAGCATCGTGCCTGGAAGGCAGACTCACATCCACTCTGTCTTTGTGACAGTGTCTCTGTGAACAGAGCTGTGCAAATACTAATTGATGACGAATAAAAGAAGAACAATAAACATGTTTTTCTCATAAACAAAATTAAATAATGGCTAGATATCTTTCTGTAGGCAGAAAAGCAAATACTCATTTACAGAAAAAAAATATTGTCTGGTTTCCTCCCACAGTCCAGAGAAGTGCAGTCTGGGTTCATTTGAGAGTCTGAATTGCCTGTCGGTATGAGTGTGTGAGTGAATTGTGGGTGTGTGCAGGTATAAGTGTGTGAGTGAATTGTGTGTGTGTAGGTATGAGTGTGTCAGTGAATGGTGTGTGTAGGTACTAGTGTGTCAGTGAATGGTGTGTGTGTGTAGGTATGAGTGTGTGAGTGAATGGTGTGTGTGTGTGTGGGTATGAGTGTGCGGGTGAATGGTGTGTGTGTGTGTGGGTATGAGTGTGCGGGTGAATGGTGTGTGTGTGTGTAGGTATGAGTGTGTGAGTGAATGGTGTGTGTGTAGGTATGAGTGTGTGAGTGAATGGTGTGTGTGTGTAGGTATGAGTGTGTGAGTGAATGGTGTGTGTGTGTGTAGGTATGAGTGTGTGAGTGAATGGTGTGTGAGCCCTGTCCAGGGTGTATTTCTACTTTTCTCATAACGTCTGCAGGGATAGCCACCACTGTAGAAAATGGAGGCCCCTGCCCTTGGTGTGTCGAAGTGTCCTTGAGCAAGACACCAGACGCTATATAAATGGTTGGCATGTATAGAGCGCCTTTATCCAAAGCGCTGTACAATTGATGCTTCTCATGCACAGATTCACACACACACACTCACACACCAACGGCGATTGGCTGCCAGGCAAGGCACCGACCAGCTCGTCAGGAGCAATTGGGGGTTAGGTGTCTTGCTCAAGAACACTTCGACACAGCCAGGGCGGCATTAAACTGGCAACCCTCCGTCTGCAAGACGACTGCTCGGTATCTCACCCCGAATTGATCCCGACAAGCCAATTGGTGCTTTGCACGGTACCCTTTCACTGCTGGCCTTGGGCGAATGAGATGACTCGTAAAAGCCTTACGAATAAAAGCGCGATATACAAACGCCGTCCGTTTGCCGCGGCGGGTCTGTCGCCGGGTCTTTGTCCCGTTAACGCTCTTTGGCGCGGCTGGGGGCGGCCGCGCGGTTTTCATGCCCAAAGCAGCTCTCTTTCGCGCGCAGGTTACCCTGGGAACGGCGGAACTGACAGTGGCGGCCGCGTCTTCATGAACGTCGGTCTCACGTCCGCATAACGCCGACAGTCACGCGACGAAACACAACTCCTCACCGCCTCCACCCTCGCTGTCCTTACGGATGATTTATGATTCATGATTTATGGCATAATAACACAGAGCTGAGCAGAGCTCCAAGCGGAACACATTAGTGTCGGAACCAGGGTGGCGAGAGGAGAGGAGAGGGGAGTGCAAACAACACGAGGAGGCTGGAGATCGCAGTCCCGCTGGGGGGGGGGTTGTGATTGTGGACGAGGGGGAGCACTGCTGTATACTGAGCGTACGTTCACCGCGATGAGCCGGGGGAAAAACACGATGGCGGCACACGTGAACGTACGTACCGGCCTGCTCCGGCCAACGTCAAGCTCAGAGCTACAGTACCACGCAAAAGTCTGAAGCACATGTAAAAAATTCTGTAAAGTAAAGAAGCCTTCAAAAATAATGAAATCAACTGTTTTAAATATCGATACATTTATCAGTATAAATGTACTATAAAGAGCAGTGAACAGTCAAAAACGAAATCAACTCAATAATTTTTGTGACCATGTGTTGCCTTTAACAGCATCAGTTAGGTACACTGTTCTGCAGTTTTATCAGGAAATTGGCTGGTAGGTTGTACCAAACTTATTTAATCATTTGCGACAGATCTTCTGCAGAATTTTGTTCTCTCGCTTGCTTCTAGCTCTCCAGGTAATCCCCGACAACCTCGATCAAGTTTTTTATTGGACTATTACTTAATATGTTACTTTTTTTAACAAAATGTACTGTAACATTACATTTTTGGGATTTTTGAACACACCTGAATCCCAGGCAAAGGGAGGGTGAACACACCTGACTCCCAGGTAAAGGGAGGGTGGTCACACCTGACTCCCAGGTAAAGGGAGAGTGGAAAACAACAGTTCTCAGGCCTGGTGGACTGTTATTTTACGATCCCAGTAATGCAGCGAAGGCCTGCCGTAAAGTTTGAATGTGGCTGACTGTATTCCGTGCGATTACGCACGGCTCCATTGTCTTGTCGACCGCACTGGATGCCGGCTTCAAATAATCAGAAAAGCAGCAATTTAGTCTGAGGAACCAGCATCGGAGGACAAAGGGCTCGTCTGTCGACTGCGGCTGACAGCGCTTCATTATTTCTCTCTTTTTTTTTGTGTTTTTTTTTTTTTTTGGCCTCGAAGGGGGAACTGAGGCACTTAGAAGCGGGCGGAGGAAGCAACTGTTTCCTTTTATCGTCAGAAGATGTGGGCTCAGCGTGGAGATTTGAGCCTTTTACCGACGAGACACACCGGCGCTTGGACTCAAAGGGTCTCGCGTCCGCCGGTCTTCCGTTTGATTGCTGCGAAAGCTCAAAAAGAAGCTTCCCGGAAGGCACTTTCTCACAGGTGCTTAACACGTCTGTTTCTTGTTCTTCTTTAAAAAAAAAAATTTAAAAAAAAAAAATCCAAAATCAGACCACTTTCTCCTCTCTCCTTCACATCTCCCCGGGCTACTGTGCCGCTGAATTAATGTTTTTTGCGGTTTGCTGGTAGCTTCATAGAGTTCCACTTGTTTGGCAAGCTCCTGCTAGTTTAACTGTTCCAGTCCTTTTATGTGGAATACACCTCCACTCTCCAGGTGCCATCTTTCCGTCTTTCCATCCGTTTGTCCGGCTGCCTGGTCCAGGTTAGGGCGGTGGAAAGGCCCATCGTGCCTCTCCACAGGGAGGATCCCACTAGGACTCGGAACCGTACTGTCCTCTCAGGTCCTCTTCACACTTGTACTTGTGTTTGATCTGCACTTCATTGTTCGTTGCTCTGGATATGCGCGTCTGCTAAATGCCTTGTAATGTAATGCATCCTGAGCAGATCCCTGGGACTCCTGATGCAGCTCCATACCTGAGAAGATCCCTGGGCCTCCTGATGCAGCTCCATGCCTGAGCAGATCCCCGGGCCTCGTGATGCGGCTCCATGCCTGAGCAGACCCTGGGCCTCCTGATGCAGCTCCATGCCTGAGTAGCCATTTTCTTTAGCCTGGAGCAGCAGACCCAGGTCTTCTAGAGTAGGCCCCCTCCAAACACACACACACACACACACACACGTACGTACCGTGCACAGAAACTCACTTGCACACACAA